>NC_056751.1:565573622-565813622 GCF_019279795.1 Protopterus annectens
TGATTTAGTCAGAGGTCATCTGAAGAAGTCAGTGTATTAGGACGAAAACGCAGTTTACCTAAAGGCGTTTATGTGTATCGTGTTTGCCGTGACTTTTGTGGATTATTTAATAAACTTCTTTTTCACCCGGTTTACTCCAGCAGTTTTGGCACTCTTTCTCAGTTATTGTTTTTTTGTTGTGCCATTTCCTTTCTTTTTCTTTGGTAGTGTAGTACTGACTGCTCATACAGGCATGTCCACTAGTCGGCTACTGGTGTTTCCTAATGTCAGCTTTGTGTATGTGGCCATCCTGGGGGAATGTAATCTCTATACCATGTAGACTGCCAGACCCACCTAACACCATGCCCCACACATTGTTTGGGATGTAGCTACAGGGGTAAGCTGGAAGGCAGCCCAGTCTACAGCCATGACTGGACTGGACAGTCATGAGGTGTGGGTTAACACATGCAGCTCATCAACACAACCAACACATACCCTTACCAGAATACAGTAAGGACATCCACACATACTACTGGAAATCACACACATTCACAGACGTGTCTAAGTATCTGGCCAAACAAGTGACCCCCCCCCCCAAGCAGGAAGAGACAGACACCGAAATACACAAACTGTATGACATAGTTTGCATAATCATCCAACACCTCTGAACACATGACTGGAAACATGCCCAACAGTACTGATTTGTGAATGCAAACTCTAGCGCTATGTTACACACCAACCTATACGAGGGCATACATACTGTCAGCTGCCTGTCTGCCATGATTAGCCACATACTCATACACTCAGACCACCTTTTGAACTATACACATGGCTATGGCATATTCCATATTCCTTGTTGTTGTGCAGGACCTGTGATGCAGTAGCCTGGACTGCATGGAAACACATGTAGGAACTGTCAGGTCTTGTAGCCCCTGCGTGTATGTCCCAAAGCCTGGGTAGCATTCTGCCATTGGCCAGAATGATACTGCAGTACAGGGGCAAAAGGATTGTATTCCACAATTGTCTAGTGTAGTTGTGCATGTCACAGGGTATCCAGTAGCTGTCATCCTGGGATAACATGGTTGACAGACCATGATGCTTTGCCAGACAGGGCCTGCACCTGTCACCCCTGGGACTCTGGATACTGCCTAGGGCTCATGCTTCCCCTATAGTGCCTTCTTCATGCACAGTTCAAGTGAGGGTCCACTGCTGTTACAGGTACAGCCAAGCAATAAACTGCGGGTATCGCTACACAATGATACATGTCAGAAACACTATATGGACACACATATGTCAATCCCTAACATGTAGGACATATCTGTACAGTGGCTGAGACATGTATCAATGCTCCAGAGAGCACATCTGCATGACCATGTTATAACACATACCTCACCTTTTGCCCATTATACTTTATTGGAACACACGGGCCACAGGTGTGTCCATATTCCTGAAGGATATGTACACCCCCATGCTAATTGCATTTGCATGACATCAGATGCATTATGCTGAGCAACTACCTTTGTGCCAAAGTGGAATTCAAAATGCACCATGAGACAGATCACCCACCAGGCTGCAGACTTCCCAACTGTCATAATGTGCTGTAATGGGGAAGATTAGGTCTGAGACAGAACCATAATAATGGCTACTCTCAACTATTCCATTATGAACTGGGAAGACTCCTCATGTACCAACACCTGCGCTCAATGCATGTTGGATTCCAGTGACACCACTGACCTGGATCACAGAAGTCACACAAACAGGGTAACAGTATGCTACCCATAGTTAGTCTCCAATGCCAATGCTATGTTTCCTAAGAGCAGAGTGGTGAGTGTCATGACACGCATGCGGTTGGACAATGCATGTGCAAATGCTGAATCCTACACAAATTAACTTTAAGCAATCACATATGTGCAGTGATTGTGCCATTGAAACAGAACCAGGATTCAACCCAACTCAAACAAGTAGGCAAACTGGTGGTGCCATGCTTTAAAATGAACCACAGAAGGCAGTAACTGTTGCAAGAGTGAACACATATGAGTGTAGGTGATCCCTTGTTAGCCTCAGTAAGATGCAGATACACCATATAAAACCACGCAAAGCTACTGTGAAACTAATCAGCCACATATTATGAGGCCAAGCACAAAGCATTCTATAGCTATGTCATTAATCGTAATGGCAACGACAAGACCTGCCATGCTGCACAGCATTATGGCATGGGAAGTGCTGCACCTACAGTAATAGGACCTGTTCATCCTGATAGGGTCTCAGAGAACCTAAACCCACTCCCACCTACCCCCACCCCCAACAGGTATACTTAGTAATATATCCATGTACACTACAGGGCCCCTGTACTTCTGACTATGCAGGTGCAAGCTGCACTCTCTAAAGCCATGCATACAGCTTTCATGGGACCTGTCAACATCCCAGGGTGTATCCTACACAAATGTAAGAACATTCAGCTATCCACATACACATCATGTTCAATCATAGCTCCATGTCAGGCTGTGTACACACGAAATTGTGCACAGCAACAGTTATCTCACCCCACAAAGGGGGAGACACCATTGATAATGGGACATAGTGCACAACTACTACCCTGCTGAGTCTGGTCTGTACGGCCATGAACCGTGGTCAACATAATTGGTGTACTCGGTAAGATGTATATGACAGTAAGGTTGATTCACACTGCATATCATGACCTTGCCAGGTCATAGGACACCATCACCCATACTGTGTTACAGCTACACTCAGTAAACTAGGTGTATATATTCCTATGTCACAAGAGTGGTTGGCAACTGGACTGCTGGCAGAACCCCCACTACAGAAGGTGTCTGACGAATACACGCACATCAAACCAGTACCAGCCACAGTAATGCAGAGGTCATTCCTGGTACTCCCCCTCTTTGTTATCTATACCACACAGACTAACACAGAAGGTATCAGCCTATTGATGTTTGCAAATGACTATGAACTAGGAGCAATAGTTGACTCATTGCATGCTGTGTTCAACATACAGAAGGGCCTTGGTGTGTCAGATGTGTGGTGTGTGATGTATGGCCACAATCTGTAAGCTAAGTATTGCATTGTCATCCCCTATGTTACAAACCCTGTACCCATTAACTACCACCTAGGCAGCGGTCAACATAATGGCAACTGTGTGTATGGGATACAGCTGGACAGTACGTCCCTTTGATAGTTACTTCACCACAAAAGACAGGTAGTCATATGTGGCACCCCTAATCATGACAAGGTGCCATCCAGGAATACAGAGATAACTGCTCAGCCATACTCAACACCCATGTGACCCATAGTAGATCACACATTTCCTTTAAGGGTTATTGCCCATGTGTAGATGGCCTACACTGCCCTTCACAATCCCTAGCTACACTATGTAGCATGCAGTCTACCCTGAATAAAGCCATGTCCAACCCAGAGGTGCTGGACATGCTACCACTTAACACATGCTGATCACAAATAAACACATATGTCCTGGACATCCACCTTTCTAGTACAAGGATCACAACATGCCTGAAAGATCCCTGTCCCATACACTTAACATACTCTTGCCATACTATGCATCCCTGTCCAGCAAAGCTGCACATCACCCCTCTCTGTGACATGGTGCTATGACCACATGCCAAATATACCAGTAACCATGTGAATCAGTTTTGTGGCACTGCTTGAACTAGCCATTGAAACTTACCCATCTATTGCCTAGAGCTGGGTAACCTGTCTGCCTAGGCTCGTAAATGGCCCAGAGCATATAGCCTTCTAGATCACTATAACCATACATGCTATAGTTGATACCCAACCCTGTAAATACCATCAGGCTAGCTATTGTCCCATGTGTTACACATGTGCAACACAGGCAATATATGGCAGGATGCTACACAGCTGTACAGTGCCATGTAGATGTATATGGCAAAACACATACATGCTTGCAAGTCTACAGGGTCGCAGGTCATTTCCCCTAACAGCTGGCTATGTATGACTATATATGTGGCATATACACAGCATTAAGGTTGATTGCATTAATGTGAACACATCCAGGCATGTGCTGATAGGTAAAGACACCACTACAGGCAAACAGACATGCCCACGTCATGACAACATCCACATGGTGTATGAGCAATGTCATCACATGACACACACATATATGGCAATAACATCACATCACCAGTAGGTGTCAGATGTGTGTGACTTATAAACGTCAGTGGTGTTAGTGTCATGTAGACTTACAAAGATGTATTTGTAATCTTAATAAATGTGATACACATGTATGTTCAGCTGTACTGCTGTACTTCTCTGTGAGTTACTGTGACCTGTCTCCATCGTTATGTCTTCCAGGTATGCCACGTAGCAGACTGCCATCGTACAGCCGCTTGGAGGATGAGGGCCTCATTCCATACCTCCTCAACAACTACACAACTCTCTTCAGCCATGTGCCACAGGATACACTGTAGCAGGATGCCCTGTGGGAGGAACTCTGCAGGAGGGAAAATAATGTTGGCGGTCACAATCACACCTATCAGCAGGTGGGCCGAGGCTGCACTGACCTGACAAGATGGGCAAAACAGCGTGCTAATGCAATCACCAGGGAACAAGGTGCAACAGGTGAGGGGCCACTCACCCAGCCCCCACTCACACGTACCAAGGAGCTATTGGCCAACATGGGGACACCTACAGACCTCCATCCACAAGCTTTAGCTGGTATTGTGGAGGTGGGTGTCTCTCAACCACCGAGCCTGGAGTTGCCTGGTAAGTCACTACTGCACATAAAACACAACTATATATCACATGGTTACATGTGTTACTGTACAATATGTAATGTAACATCATATGCAAGGCATGTATGCACACATGCCACATACTATAGTCTGCTACTCTATGTATGCACAGATGTGCATACTCCATAGTATAGTGTATTTTATTGGCTTATGTGCTAACATGCTAGCACAACACATGTAGAGGAACAGAAATATCCAAAAAACACTCTGTAATCACCAAACGTAAAGATTTAATATGAAGCTTTCAGGTCTACACCCTTCATCAGCACACATCACAATGTCTATTCATCACATTTAAATGGAGAAACATTTCAATCACATGAACGAACCAGCCATACAAAAACTTATAACAATAAAAAACATTAATTAATCCATCTCATTAAAATACACTTATTCAAAAACATTTTAAAAACAATCACATATAAACAAATGCATATAATATTATACATTCTCCCTCTGCCTTTTAATTAATATTGGCTTTAAACTCACTTTATTATTCAATCCAGGTGTTTTATCCACCTGCAAGCGTACAATCCATTCATATTCTTTCAGTTGCAATAAATTATCTACATCACCCCCCCTCATCCCCATATTTAACACATAAACACATCTAAATTTAAAACAATGTGAACTGTAAACCATTAAATGTCTATAGAGCCCATTAGTTTCAACCTTTCTCTTAATTTCTGATTTATGCTCTATTATTCTATCTTTTAACTTTCTAATAGTTTCTAATAGTAATAAGATAGGAACATACAAGTGTTATAAATGCACTTGTTGTGTTGATATTTATGAAGGGATTGGTAATTTCCAGCACCCTGTAACCCAGGAGAATTTTATTATTAGATGTAGTGCTGATTGCACCACTACGAAGATAGTCTATCTAGCCACCTGTGTAGAATGCGATGCATTCTACATAGGTAAAACTATTAGAAAGTTAAAAGATAGAATAATAGAGCATAAATCAGAAATTAAGAGAAAGGTTGAAACTAATGGGCTCTATAGACATTTAATGGTTTACAGTTCACATTCTTTTAAATTTAGATGTGTTTATGTGTTAAATATGGGGATGGGGGGGTGACGTAGATAATTTATTGCAACTGAAAGAATATGAATGGATTGTACACTTGCAGGCGGATAAAACACCTGGATTGAATAATAAAGTGAGTTTAAAGCCAATATTAATTAAAAAGCAGAGGGAGAATGTATAATATTATATGCATTTTTTTATATGTGATTGTTTTTAAAATGTTTTTGAATAAGTGTATTTTAATGAGATGGATTAATTAATGTTTTTTATTGTTATAAGTTTTTGTATGGCTGGTTTGTTCATGTGATTGAAATGTTTCTCCATTTAAATGTGATGAATAGACATCGTGATGTATGCTGATGAAGGGTGTAGACCTGAAAGTTTCATATTAAATCTTTACGTTTGGCGATTAGAGTGTTTTTTGGATATTTCTGTTCCTCTACATGTGTTGTGCTAGCTGATTACTTGTGGTTAAGTGAATCACTTCAAGCGTTCTAGGAGAAGAACAAGCCAGCGGTTGGAATATTGAGTGGAATATCTATTTTTTATACTTATAAGAGATGAGTACATCAATTAAGAGACTGTTGGTGAAAGCTACGAATCCGTTGTTACAACCAGGTATGACAAAGTCGCAAACTGATGCTGCTAATAACTCTATAAATGACTTTAAAAGAATGCTGACTGAATTGGAGAAGAAAGTAGTAAATTATAAACATTTGCAATGGCAAAGGCTGAGTTTTTTAGCCTATATACAGTTGGGGGTTGTTCCAAGAGGGCTGCGAATACTCAAAATGCCGTCCTATGGTAATCAGTATCAAGAACTACTTGTACAGTGGCAGCAATTAAATCTGGAACTGAGTACTGGATATATGAAACTAATGAATAATTTTTTTGAAGATGTAGAGAACAAATTATTGGAAGACATAGAGAAAATGGAAAATGAAGTGCTTAGAGTTTCGACATCAGAAGATTCTGATGAGTTATTTCAAGCCTTTCTAAATAGAATCCATGTTTTGGATAATAAATTGGAATTTCAAAAGAAACGAAAATTGCAGCGTGACATTGACGATTTCAAAAATGGCCGTATCTTCTCCTGGCCTAGAACTGAGTTCAAGAAGCCGCTTAATCGGCGAAGTAGTGTGAAAAGTATGTTAGATTAAATGAAAAGTAAGAAACTTGACCAGCTGGATGTTTTTGAACTCCCGCAGACACCACGGGCTTCAGTTACAGCGGGGACTAATCAGCTGGTCAATGCAAACAATGGGTTAAGCTTTGCTTCGGTCTTAACCAATGAGGATCCAGCAAGACAGACGAGACTTCAAGTGGAGGAAGTAGAAGCTACCTCCGGTGCTGTTGCGCTCGAAGAAGAAGGAGAGCGTATAATCGAGAACAACGTGCAATCTGGTAAAGTGTTACCAGTGGCTAAAGACAGAAGCAAGCAATCCGATATTTCGTCTTTTTTACCTTTCAGGCTAAAACAGCCGGAAAAGGTGACATTACAGGAGAGGACAATGCAGGAAAACAACGCAATGCAGAAATCGGTGCAGCAGTCGCTGCAAATAAACAAAAGAAAATACGACAGTCTGAAAATGCCAAGCAAGATATCTCGGCATTGATAACAGCTAAGTAGTCAACATTTTTTTCTAGTAAGCAAGTAGCTGTTGAAACGACCTTGAAGTCAGCTTCCCGAGATGAAGAGCGGGTTTGTGTAATGCGACAGCTAGGCATTTCAGCTTTAAATGTTCCTGGTAACCTGGTTAAATGTACTTTAAATAATTCAAGTAAAATACTTAATTTGGATCACTATAATTTATTAATGAATGGCATGAGATTTATACCCTTTTTTAGGGATAATATTGTTGATATTATAACTGATGTAAAGTTATTTGCTAGAAATGTGATGCTACAGCTTATGTTTAAACAGACTTGTGCAGTACAGCAAACTTGCAAAAGATCCAGCACTTTTTTGCCTCAATTGTCTCCTGTTTTAGTAGCCTTTGTTGAGCTAGTGGAGTTGGAACTCAGAGCATTGTATGCCATTAGTACTAGAAAATATAATAAATATAATCTATCTTATGAAGACTTGACAAGTGTTTGGTACAATTTTTTGGGTAAAAATGTAAAAAATTTTTCATATTGAAAAAGGGGCTTTTGTATGAAAACACTTTTTGCCACAAAAAATTTTAAAAAAAAAAAGTTTTTTTTTGTTTTAAAACTCTTATTTTTTTTATCCCCCAACCAAAAAGTTTTTTTTTTTTTGTGCATACTCCCCATTAGTTTCAACCTTTCTCTTAATTTCTGATTTATGCTCTATTATTCTATCTTTTAACTTTCTAATAGTTTTACCTATATAGAATGCATCACATTCTACACAGGTAGCTAGATAGACTAACTTCATCGTAGTGCAATCAGCACTACATCTAATAATAAAATTTTCTTGGGTTACAGGGTGCTGGAAGTTACCAATCCCTTCATAAATATCAACACAACAGGTGCATTTATGACACTTGTATGTTCCTATCTTATTACGTGGACATTTTATTTCATTCCCAAAATCCTTATAGCAGAGTATTTGTTTAAGCATTTGCCCATTCCTAAAAGCAAATTTAGGCATCAGGCCCAATATACACTGCAACTCTGGCATTGCCATTAATATCACCCAATTTTATTGTATAATTTTGCATGCTTCCTTGGTATTCCCATTGAATGAAGTAACAAATCTTAATGTTTTATTAGTGTGTAGCCCATCACTACTTAATTCTGACACCTGCACAACCTCTTGATCTTGAATAGAGCCAAAAACAGGACTATAAAGGCTTTTCCTTTTCTGTAAAATTTCATCATAAATTTTATTCACTTCATTTCTTGGATAACCATTTTTAATAAATTCCTCCCTCATATCTTTCATTTGTTCAAAGAAACAAAGCTCTTCTGAGGTTAACCTGCTTACTCTTATCATCTGTGATTTCAAAATACCTTTATAGACATGTATAGGGTGCATACTAGTTGTTTTTAAATATCTGGCTGCATGTACTACCTTCCTATATATCATAGTCTCCAGTTTGCTTTCTTCTTTATAGATATTCACATCCAAAAATACCACATTTCTACTTGATGTAGTCATTTTAAATTCTAGAAATGAGGTGGTACTATTTATATATACCAAAAAATTATCCAATTCTATTTTAGTACCAGTCCACACAAAAAAACAATCATCCACAAATCTACTATAACACTTTATATATTTACTATAAGTCACATCCTATATTTTGAGCATTTTATATGTATATGTTTTAAATGGTTTGAATAAGCTTATTTTAATGAGATGGATTAATTCATGTTTTTTACTGTTATAAGTTTTTGTATGGCTGGTTTGTTCATGTGACTAAAATGCTTCTCCATTTAAACGTGATGATTAGACATTGTGATGTATGCTGATGAAGGGTGTAGACCTGAAAGCTTCATATTAATTTTTAACGTTTGGTGATTACAGTGTTTTTGGATATTGCTGTTCTCCTGTATGTGTTGTGTTAGCTGATTACCTGAGGTAAAGTGAATCACTTCAAGCGTTCTTAGGAGAAGAACAAGCCAGCATTTGGAATATTGAGTGGAACATTTATTTCTGCATTTAAAGAGATGAGTACATCAATTAAGAGACTGTTGGTGAAAGCTACAAATCCGTTGTTACAACCAGGTATGACAAAATCGCAAGCTGATGGTGTTAATAACTCTATAAATGACTTTAAGAAAATGCTGAGTGAATTGGAGAAGAAAGTAGTAAGCTATAAACATTTGCAATGGCAAAGGCTGAGTTTTTTAGCCTATATAGAATTGGGGGTCGTTCCAAGAGGGCTGCGAATACTCAAAATGCCGTACTATGGTAATCTGTACCAAGAATTACTTGTTCAGTGGCAACAATTAAATCTAGAACTGAGTACTGGATATATGAAATTAATGAATAATTTTTTCGAAGATGTAGAAAACAAATTATTGGAAGATATAGAGAAAATGGAAAATGAAGTACTTAGAGTTTCAACATCAGAAGATTTAAATGAGTTATTTCAAGCCTTCTTAAATAGAATTCATGTTCTGGATAATAAATTAGAACTTCAGAAGAAACGTAAATTGCAGCATGACATTGACGATTTCAAAAATGGGCGTATCTTTTCCTGGCCAAGAACTGAGTTTAAGAAGCTGCTTAATCGGCGAAATAGTGTAAAAAATAAATTAGATTAAACGAAAAGTAAAAAACTTGACCAGCTAGATGTTTTTGAACTCCCGCAGACTCCACAGGCTTCAGCAGCAGTGGGAACCAATCAGTTGGTCAATACAACTAGTGGGCTAAGCTTTGCTTCGGTCTTAGCCAATGAGGATCAAGGGAGACAAAAGAAATTCCAAGTGGAGGAAATAGAAGCCACTTCCGGTGCTGTTGCGCTGGAAGAGGAGGGAGAGCATTTAATTAAGAGCATCGTACAATCTGGTAAATCGTTACCAGCAGCTAAAGACAGAAGCAAGCAATCTGATATTTTGTCTGTTTTACCTTTCAGGCTAAAGCAGCCAGAAAAGGTGACATTGCAAGAGAGGACAATACAGGAAAACAACGTAACGCAGAAACCGGCGCAGCAGTCGTCGCAACTAAACAAAAGAAAATACGACAGTCCGAAAATGCCAAGCAAGGTATCCCGGCACTGACAACAGCTGGGCAGTCTATATTTTCCTCCAGTAAGCAAGCAGCTGCTGAAACAACCTTGAAGTTAGCCTTTCGAGATGAAGAGTGGAGTTGTGTAATGCAACAGCCAGGCATTTTAGTCCTAAATGTTCCTGGTAACTTGGTTAAAGGTACTTTAAATAATTCCAGCAAAACGCTCAATTTAGATCATTATAATTTATTAATGAATGGCATGAGATTTATACCCTTTTTTAGGGATAATATTGTTGAAGTTATAACTGATGTAAAGTTGTTTGCTAGAAATGTCATGCTACAGCTTATGTTTAAACAGACTTATACAGTTCAGCAAACTTGTAAAAGATTTAGTACTTTCTTGCCTCAACTGTCTCCTGTTTTAGTAGCTTTTGTTGAATTAGTGGAGTTGGAACTTAGAGCACTGTATGCCATTAGTAATAGAAAATGTAATAAATATAATTTATCTTATGAAGAGTATAAAGCCCTTACATCTTTAAAGAATGACAAGGATATTATAATAAAACAGGCTGATAAGGGTGGTGCTACTGTGTTAATGGATAAAATATGGTATAATGATAAATTTTCTATCTTTTTGTTTGATGAAAATACTTTCAAGAGGCTGAATCTTTTGGAAGTGAAGGATCAAATATCACAAATAAATTTAGCAATTTATGATATGCAGTTGAATCAAGATATTAGTTTAGATTTATTAAGTTATTTTACAGTACCATGTCCGAAAATTCCACAAATCTACGGAATACCTAAAATACATAAATCTATGGAGGACTCACCATTAAGACCAATTGTTTCAAGTAAAGGTTGGGTGACTGAACCAATATCTAAGTACTTACAGATGGTGCTAGCCAAATTTTTACCAAAATGTGAAAGTATAATTAAAGATACGGTACATTTTTTATAGAAACTTGGTGTATGGTATAGAAATAATGTTGATAATGATTATACCTTTGTTACATTGGATATAGTGTCCCTATTTACAGTGATTCCTATTGAGTATGGTATAGAAAATATAAGGAGATTTTTATTAATGCAAGCTGTCCTTCAATCTAGTGAAATTGAAAATATATGTTCATTATTACATGTAGTATTAACTAAAAATATATTTATATTTGGCAAAGATGTATATCAACAGTTAACTGGTGTGGTGATGGGGACATCAGTAGCCAACACTTTTGCCAACCTTGTTCTATATATGTGGGAGAAACAATATGTACTCAATGGGGATGTGACTTATAGTAAATATATAAAATGTTATAGTAGATTTGTGGATGATTGTTTTTTTGTGTGGACTGGTACTAAAATAGAATTGGATAATTTTTTGGTATATATAAATAGTACCACCTCATTTCTAGAATTTAAAATGACTACATCAAGTAGAAATGTGGTATTTTTGGACGTGAATATCTATAAAGAAGAAAGCAAACTGGAGACTATGATATATAGGAAGGCAGTACATGCAGCCAAATATTTAAAAACAACTAGTATGCACCCTGTACATGTCTATAAAGGTATTCTGAAATCACAGATGATAAGAGTAAGCAGGTTAACCTCAGAAGAGCTTTGTTTCTTTAAACAAATGAAAGATATGAGGGAGGAATTTATTAAAAATGGTTATCCAAGAAATGAAGTGAATAAAATTTATGATGAAATTTTACAGAAAAGGAAAAGCCTTTATAGTCCTGTTTTTGGCTCTATTCAAGATCAAGAGGTTGAGCAGGTGTCAGAATTAAGTAGTGATGGGCTACACACTAATAAAACATTAAGATTTGTTACTTCATTCAATGGGAATACCAAGGAAGTATGCAAAATTATACAAAAAAATTGGGTGATATTAATGGCAATGCCAGAGTTGCAGTGTATATTGGGCCCGACGCCTAAATTTGCTTTTAGGAATGGGCAAACGCTTAAACAAATACTCTGCTATAAGGATTTTGGGAATGAAATCAAGTGTCCACGTAATAAGATAGGAACATACAAGTGTCATAAATGCACCTGTTGTGTTGATATTTATGAAGGGATTGGTAACTTCCAGCACCCTGTAACCCAAGAAAATGTTATTATTAGATGTAGTGCTGATTGCACTACGACGAAGTTAGTCTATCTAGCTACCTGTGTAGAATGTGATGCATTCTATATAGGTAAAACTATTAGAAAGTTAAAAGATAGAATAATAGAGCATAAATCAGAAATTAAGAGAAAGGTTGAAACTAATGGGCTCTATAGACATATAATGACATATAGTTCACATTCTTTTAAATTGAGATGTATTTATGTGTTAAATATGGGGATGAGTGGGGGGGTGATGTGGATAATTTATTGCAACTGAAAGAATATGAATGGATAGTACGGTTGCAGGCAGATAAAACACCTGGATTGAATAATAAAGTGAGTTTAAAACCAATACTAATTAAAAGGCAGAGGGAGAATGTGTAATATTATATATATTTTGAGCATTTTATATGTACATGTTTTAAATGGTTTGAATAAGCTTATTTTAATGAGATGGATTAATTCATGTTTTTTATTGTTATAAGTTTTTGTATGGCTGGTTTGTTCATGTGACTAAAATGCTTCTCCATTTAAACGTGATGATTAGACATTGTGATGTATGCTGTTGAAGGGTGTAGACCTGAAAGCTTCATATTAAATTTTAACGTTTGGTGATTACAGTGTTTTTGGATACATGAGTAATTTTCCCAGTTAATGGAGGGGTAATTAAAGTTTTCCACTAAAAGGGTATTGGGTTGTACCCTAATATTTTCCAGTGTTTTTAGGGGTGTGGAGTGGGAGTCTTGGGACATGGTGGGGGATCTATAGCAGGCTACAACCTGAATTGCAGTTTTACCCAGTGTTAGTTGTGCTTGTAGTATCTCTGATGCATTATGTTGGGTATTTGTGAGGACAAAACAGTGAACTCTAATGACAGAGTAGGTTCTTATGGCACTGTGGCTTATAGCATCTGTAAAATCAAGATACAAATGCTTATTCTTCTTGTAGCATTGTTACAAGTTTCCTTTGTGGTCTGTACTTTACCATGACTATTACTACTTCTAGCAATCTATGTTCTCACTCTGGAGTTGCAAAACTACAGAGAAAAAGACATACCCCAGGGTCCAATGAACTCCATGTAGGCTCTGAGGGAAGCCTACACAGAGTTTACATATTTGTATGGTGGTGCTTGGTGAGCGGCAGTGCTCAATGCATATTAATGCCACATGGCGAGTCTAAGCTATGTTTCATGGTTGGCAACAGAGTTGCCAGAGCTAGGAAACAGTGTAAGCAAAAGCAGATGCAATTCTGTTTAAAGCAGAGCATCCATGGTCTGCAGATTTCTGCAGAATGCCACAATGATCACCAGGGCTTCACAGATAGCTGCCAATCTGTTAGTGCAACATATCTGTACAAGGACCAACATAATATGGGGACAAATAACCAGAAATAGGGACATATTTGCCATAGATGATGTATAGAAATGTGGTAGAATGAAACTCAAACATATCTCTCAACATCTTATAGCATGAAATCTGGACAAAGCCATGAATAATGGGAGACCCCAAAAATAGGGATAGATTTTTAATATTTCTTCCAAGCTTTGAAAGTTGATAGAACAAGTTGTAATCATGAACTCTCTGAAGAGCATGAAGTTTGAAATTTTAATATCTGTTATCAGTTTATGACTTCATTCTGCAATGACATGCCAATGGTTTTCCAGAAAACAAAAATGTTGAGGAAAAGATTACAAATATGAGACAAAAACTGGGCATTCTGCACAAATCAGGACAGCTGAGAGGTATGCACTCAAATGTGTGTAACATTGATTCACATCAGTCCAGAGATTGTCCCAGTGAATATTGTGGTATCCCATTCCTGGCATTCCATACTGAAGCTATGTTAATGAACTGTAGCAGGAAATGGACTGTCATGTAAAATTATCACACAGGAGAAGTGTGTGTATTGAATAGACACACACAGATGAGTTGCAGGAATTAACACAGGGAAAGAGGGCACATAAAGCTATCCAATGTACAGCAGATGAGGGCATGTCAATGGAAGATGGTTGCAGCAGCAACACCAATCCCATATCTGTATGGTACAGTACAGACTGTACAGTGAAATTGTCTGTGACTGGCACACAAGGTGACATAACAATGGGGATGTTCTATGTGTGAGATAAGCATCCTTACATCAATAATGCAGAGGACATCTGTCAGGGATTTGAAATACAATTGGGGTAGGGTGCGTACTGTGAAGCTGTGCAGACTGGTATGCCTGAACATGAGTGTACTCTCAGCAGAGGTCTCCAGCAAGGTGGGCACAGGTAAAGGCTTGTGGAAAACATTATAAGAACCAACCAAAATAAAGGACAGTATCAGAATAATGCCTCCAGTAATCCCAGGCATCTGATATAACATATGTGAAGTAGAGTGATAAGAGAGAAGTCTGAACACACAATTGAACAACCATTAAGATAAATCCACACTCTATGAGGGTAACCATTCCCACTGTCCTGGCATTGCAACATCTGATGGAGGTGTTAAGAGGGACACTGCTATACCTGTATGCAACAGTATGGGCAATACAGACTAGTTGCCTTGTGTGCAGAGTATATATATATATATATATATATATATATATATATATATATATATATATATATATATATATACATATGGCACAATCCACACTGTCACAAATGATATACATGTCATTAATGTTGTCAAACACCTATGCATTTAGTGTGTGCATAAGCAGAATAGGTTCATAGGTTCATAGGTTTATACTAGGCTATCTGCCCTAAGGCATTTATAAGCCTAGCCCAAATTTTTGTGGCTTGCGCCACCCCTTATATGAAAAAATACTGTGCCCATTAGTTTGTTGTGCCTCTGTCCAGCAGTGACACAGATATGATTCCCGGGGTAAACCTACGATCTCCCATCCACAGGTCTAGATTTCTCTTGAACAGAGTCAGCGAGGTGCTCTGCCTCACATGGACCGGGATTTTATTCCACAGCATAGGAAGTCTCTGAGTGATAAATCTATCCCTCCAGCATGTCCTATTTATAGCCGTGCTAAGGTTTAAGTTGCTTGCTCTAGTGGTTTTGGTGGATTTGGATTTTTTGAGGTGGAGCATGTCCATTAATTCCGGGTTGGACATGGCCTTGTATGTCAGGCACATGTCACCTCTGAGCAGATGGTATGCGACTGAATAGAGATGGAGTTTCTTCAATCTGGCAGCATATGACAGATTTTGGAGTCCCTTTATCCTTTTGGTGAGGAACTTTTGGGGTCTCTCCAATTGCTGCAGATGTCGGGTGAGATACATCCCGAATGGGGCATTGTACTCGATCATTGGTCTGATAAGTGAAGAGTACAGGGAACAATGACCTCACTAGATCTGGATGTGAATCCTTCATGATCAGGTGGGCAATGTAGAAGGTCTTTCTAACCACTTTAGCAATGTGAGTGTCAAAAGAAAGGCCACTGTCAACCTGGGTCCCCAGGTCCCTGATAACCTCTTCTGTGCTTAGTGGATTGCCACCTATATGGTAGCTTGGGGTTACCTTGTTTTTCCCGAAGGGTATGACTATACATTTTTGGTGTTTAACTTCAGGCCATGGCTCTGGCACCAGCTATCTGTTTCCGTGAGTCCCTTCTGAAGGATATCCATGTCCGATGCACTTTCCACTATGGTGCCCAGTTTGCAGTCATCTGCAAACTTTGTCAGCCAAAGTCCTCCCATGTTGGCCTGTACTTCTGAGAAGTAGATGCCAAACAATAGGGGGCCAAGGACCGAGCCCTGTGGGACACCACTTGTGACCGGCTTGGAGTCTGACACAGCGCCAGCAACTCTAACCCTGTGGGTTCTGTCCTTAAGCCAGTTTGCAACCCATCTTGTGACATATGGGTTTACATTTAAGCTGGTAAGTTTTTCTACAATACCCGAGTGGGGTATTGTGTCAAAAGCCTTTGTAAGGTCAAGGTAGGCTGTATGGACTGCATTTCCCTCATCAATGGCCTTGGTGACTGTTTCGAAGAAGTCGACCAAGTTCAAAAGGCATGATCTTCCCTTGACAAAGCCAAACTGGGTCGGGTCCAATGTCTGCAAGTCCCCTATATCTTTGTTTATGAGCTCCATTATGATCCTCTCCATAGCTTTGCAGACTAGACTTGTTACGCTTATGGGGCGGTAATTACCAGGGTCCGTAGAGGCGCCGCCTTTGTGTAGTGGGACCACAGTTGCCGTACGCCACTCCTTGGGCACGTATCCTGTGGTAAGGCTGAGATTAAACAGCTGCCTTATGTGCGGGTTTAATTCCTCATTTAGCTCGTGTAGGTAGCACAAAGGCATCCGGTGTAACAACTTGAGTGGTGCTCTGCACCATCATACAGTCATGTACATTCCACAAAAAGAATACCTTGGTATGGCCCAAAAGCTGTATGGCAGTCACTGTGACAAAGGTAGTACACCTCAGTTGCACATCATTGGAAGATGTGCAGGTATGTACATGAAGAAGGGTGCATTGTACACAGTTATTGCTGTGATGAAGGCTGGGAACTATTAAGATATTATGGCCTCTGATGTGCATGTCCTTCACATATCTAGTACTTGTGTTACATTCAATGGAGTAGTCAGCAGTGTGACCACATACTAGTGGATGTATCACTTACCATCTACCCCAGGCATGGCTCACATACCTATTGGTCTGGTTATAGGGTGCAATGTCTATATTATACTTGGGTGGTATGTTTGTTTCTTGATTCAACACATCCTCAATGTTTCTTGTCAATGCAGGTGCTTTCTTGGCTGTGACAGCAGTTTTTGATATGTGTTCATACTGTCTGTATTATACTAATATCACAGCTGGAGTCAATGATTGCCCACAATCTGTAGTCCTTCAGGCAGTTGTTTGGACACAGCATGTGCATGTCAGCTGTGATGTCAATCTTGTAACTAATAGGCAAGAAAGGGCCTATCAGACAGCCATGATGTATGAACCTGATCACTGGACCAGAGATTTAGGTCACATCACACATTTCAACATAGTGCAATGTATGGGATACACTGGTCTACCCATATGGTGACATAGCAGTTTATGGCCACATATGACAGTGTTGATTGAATACATCAGTGTGGACTTGTGTCAAATGCCTTGACCTGTTCTAGTTCCACAAGATGATACTGTTGTCATCATGCATGCCTACGATGACCTCTTTGAGGACTTCTATCAGATGTAACAGACATGATGTAGCAATAAAAACTCACACAGGTCTGTTGCACACAGCCAGAATATTGCTACTGTACATGTAGAAGAGGTCCATGTTGACATGTTCGTCTACTCACAGTAGAGGAGAGCCAGGACATCTCTATAAATGCATGCATCAGGTACTGTACCTCCAACTCAAGTGGATGTATGTTGATGTACACCCTTGTATGGGAACACAGACCATGTGGATGGTGTAGTGAAGTGTGTATTCAACAATACCAGGAAGGTGTACATGCTGAGTTATGCCATGAGTGATCTGTGATGTTGACACAGCCCAGTGATTCCATGTGATAGGCCTGGATGAAGTTAAGACAGGTGCATACTGCCCATCTTGTTCTGGTCAAGAGTGTTGATACAATCCCACATGCAGGTATCATTGAAAAACCCTTCCAGCTGTGTATTAACCCTTACCATGGTTGATGGGTAACCGATTGGCTCATCAACAAAACACATACTGTGAATATTGATGAATCAACCTACACCAGTAGAGCTGTCACCATTGGCAAACCCCAGAGATATGTGCTTGGCCCCTCACTGTTTGGACTCTATTTCTTGATAGTTCAAGTTAAAGTATATAGCCTTTGACTTACCAGGTTTGCTGATTCTTGCATATTGGGTGCAATCACTGAGTCATCCAATGGTGATAACATAGTACAGGAGGAACTAACACAGACAATTGAAGTGTGACAAAGGCACACAGTCTACAAATAAATGCAGAAATGTGTGTTTGTTGTCAATCTGAAAAGTGGAATCCCATGTTAAGCACAGCATTGACAATAGTTCTGCTATACAGAAAGTCAGTGATGCAAGCACTGGGAACACATGTAGATCAAAATCTAAACTTTGACCACCAAATAAGTAATGCCATCATAGTATTGAGATATTAGGGTTGCATGACAACAATGTAGTCAAACCTCATCAGAACACTAATAGAGTATAATGCTTTCTGCATGTACCTCACCAGACACATGCAGCTACTGGAGAGACCATAGGTCTTTCTCAGCAAAATAACACAGGCCCTACAACCCATGCCATGATGTATGTGGATAGATTAAAAACCATGTCATTAAAATCTAATTGCATATGGTGAGGTGACTTTTATCTATTCTCCAGGCCAGTGTCTGACCTTGCCCTGGTAGGAGTACTTCATATCCAAAAGTCTGATGACATCTGCAGTGTCTGCTGAGGAAAATATGGTAATAACAGTATCCCACATACTGGTGTAAAAGGCTGTCTGTAATATCAAGAAAGAGCTCATACACAAACACACACAGTACATACACACACGCACACAAACACACACACACACACACACACGCGCGTAGACACACATACACATACACACACACATATGTGACTGCATTGACAATAAAAGTACTACCTAAGTACACATTCAACAGAACCCAGTACTTTTATAAGCTCCACAGCTCAATCTGGCTGGAAGAGTCTAACAGTGTCCCACATGCTAGTGTAAAATGCTCTCTATTAACGTCAAGCAACAGCTCACATGAACACACACACACGCACACACACGCACACACACGCACACACACACACGCACGCACACACACACACACACACACACACACACACACACACACACACACACACACACACACACACACACACACACATGCCCAGTTGACTGCAGTGAGAACAGAAAACTTACCTATCTCAGTACATGGACTACAAAGAACAGTATTTTACGCAAGCACCATGAGACATGTCTGACCCTTACAAGAGTGCAGGTGAATTTATGTTAGATGACCTGAGCAGGCCACATGGGATACAAGATGTTGCGAGGCCTGCATAGGTTCATAGCTTCATAGGTTCATAGGCGGCTACTAGAATAATGGCCTTAGGGTGTTTAGAAGTCTAGCTGTGTAAAAACACAAGTACCCTTACTTAGCATTGTTAGATGGTCATTGCTAGCAGAGTGATTTTGTGAGGAGCACCAACTGGCCCTGTCAATGAGTACATAGGTGCCACCTCAGAGGTGACTTTACAATCACCCAACCAGTATTCAAGGTTGAGCTTGGACAGGGCCATTGAGGATCTCTGCTTCACATGCAGTGGGAACCCTTTATAGAGTAGTGTGAATTGCAGCAGATATATCTGTCTCCCCGCATGTTCTGTTTATGTCACAGGCTAGATTGAGAACCATGGAGCAAGTTATTCTTGTCCCATTTGGTTTGCAGATGTTCATAGTTCATAGTTCATAGTTTATTACTAAGCTAACTGCCCTTGCGAGCCATTTTAAGCCTAGCCATGTATCCCTTGTGAGACTCAAACTCTGCACCTTGTGTTTGTAAGGCAAACACCTTAGCCATTAAGCCATCCTCCCAACCATCCTGATGTCCAGCATTTCCAGTAAGACAAGGTCTATATCTGCTCTGTAGGCCAGGCATAGGTCATGTCTCAACAGCCTGCATGATACTGAATATGGTGACAGCTCTTTTAGTCTTTCCATGTATGTCATGTTTGGAGGCCCTGGATTCTCCCCAGCTCAAACCTGTGTTTTCTCTAATTGCTGCAGCTATCTAGTAAGGTACAGACAGAGGGGAGCAATGTGCTCAATTAGTGGCCTGGTAAGGGTAGACTACAACAGAGGTATGACCACCCTGGTCTTGGATATAATGCCCATATGTATGCTGTGTGCAGTGCAGAATGTGTATGTCACCACTTTGGACACATAGTGATGGAAGTGTAGATTGCTATCAACATGTGTGCCCAAGTCTCACAACACTGTGTTTGAATGTAGAGGGGGGCTATGTATATCATAATTAGCAGGTGTACTTCATTGGCTAAAGGGGGTAATGAGGTATTGCATGCTTTAAGGTTTAGTCCATCAGTTTGTCACCAATCATTTGGGTGTGCCAGTCCCTTCTCTAATATGTTACCATCATTGGAGGACTCTGTATGAATGCATCCAGTTGCCAGTCACCTGCATTCTTGGTAAAACACAGGCTATCTGCCATTGCTTGAGCTTCAGGGAAGTAGTTTTCAAACAGTGTAGGGCCCAGCAGAGATCCTTGTGGTATTCTAATTGTAAGTGGCTAGTGGTTGAGGTGCAGTCTCCAACTTTGAGACTGTGTGCTCTGTTGTTGAGCCAGTTGGCTACCCATCTACTACAGTATGGCTTAATTCCCACATGGAAGATCTTCACTATGAGACCTGAATGGGAGATAGTGTCAAACGCCTTGGAAACTCAGCATAAGCAGTATGTCCTGTTATCCCTCATCCAGGTGTTTGGGGTTAGCATGAGTTCTTAAGGTTCAATAAACAAGATCTACCCTTGACAAAAACAAAATGGGTTAGGTCATTTGTGTTGAAGGTCACCTATGTTCCGGTGGATATGATCCATACTGATTCCTTCCCTAGACTTACAAATAAGTATTTTTAGGCATATGGGTCAAGAGTTGTTGTTCTGCATGTTACCAGATTGATGCTCATTGCATAGCATACAATATTTGATATCACATTTTGCACTGTCGTTGGTATATGTGTGGAAAAAGTACTGAGACACCAGAGTTGCAGTGCTTGGAGGTTGCAACACATAGCTGTATTGTAAATATGTGACATAGTGTGAGATAGAGCCTTCAGTCTGTAATGCTTCTACATGAATATCATGTCATAGACAATAAATGGACAGTAAACAGCAGTAATACATAATATTTAGTTTTCCATAGCACTGCGAGCAGCGGGTTTGTGCGATGGTTAGCAAAGTGTATACGCATACAAGATACAGGTTTGCATGTAGATAAGCAGTGCATAAACACGAGCCACATTGCTAAAGCCTGACGGTTAGTAATGGGTTTATGAAACCCATCTGCTGCTTAACTGACCCTGTGTCAGCATGTGTTAATGCATTGATACCTTCCTTTTTGGGGCAAGATGGTACTGGGTTCAAATACAGGTGTATCTAATACTGTTAAAATACTTTTAATTACAGAGTGATATTGCAATGACATTAATTGCTTACAGCATATGTGTTGCTGTGTGTTTGCATAGTGCATCAGTCTTAAGTGGCATTGTACCAAGGTAACCACAGCTGTTTGCTGCAGCTCACTGTTGCAGTGTGTTGGTGTGCGATACGCAGTTCTGTGCAAACATGGAGCACAAATAGTAAAAAGATACATTGATTTTTCAGCAACTTATGTGTGTTGTGTGTGATTCTATTTTTGACCAGATTAAAGTGGTGAAAATGGGGTAGATATGAAAGTGATGAAATGGGGAGCAAGCAGGGGGAAGAACAAAGGGAAAGTGGTACAGGAATATGCAGGAGGAAAGTAGGAAAGAACCATAGCTATCCATTTTTAACAGTGTAATTTGAACATATGTGCAAAATACTAACTGAATTTGGACTGTCATCTCCATAAAGAGGGGTAAGCACAACACAATTATGTTGTATAGTCAATTGGCCAGAATCAAGTGTGACAAGACGACATGTGCAGAATGCAGAGATATGTATGGGGAGGGTTTTTTTTTTTTTGAGAGAGAGAGAGAGAGAGAGAGAGAGAGAGAGAGAGAGAGAGAGGAAAGTTGGGGAAGGTGTGTAGGTACGTCTGGGTCAGTTAATTTGGTTTGGTGATAAAGCAATTGCAGACAGACAAGACAAACAAGACAAGACAGAGGGATGGTGATGGACACAAAATGTTGGGGGACACCATGATTAGAAGGAGGGTGGGGACATCCAGAGCCAATTATCATCAAGCTGGGACACAGTGAGACTAGAGTCCTTGCCCCCTGGACTGTCATCACTGTCACCTCACTCCACTGACTTGACATCTCCTCCTCCTCCTAGTACTATGCAAAATGAGGGAGAGCAGCCTCTCCAGCTATGTGTTGCTTGAGGTGTAGTGCGGGTGTTAACCTTTTCCTCTTGACTGTCTAGCACAATCTTGGGTAGAGAGAGCTTTGCTTTCAGTTTGGCTATGCAAGTGCATCTCTCACAGGCTGTAGTGTTGGATGTTGGGTGGTAGGAGGAGACGGTTGTCTGTGCTGCACATGGATATAAGGTAACCCATGGTGGGCAGGCTAAATCACCCCAACAGAGTCTACTAGTAACAGGAGAAGCCACTAGTTCAGGTACATGGCCAGGATCATGTTTTAAATGTAATCAGATGGGATATGTAGCATACAAATATCCACTGAAGCAAGGTGGAGAACAAATGTTGAGGGAGCCAGTAAGTAGGAATAACTGTCTGTCAGTGATACATATTCTGGAGACAACAGAGATATCAAACTAACACCAGAGTTTGTATCCTATCTTAATGGATGGAAGACAGGCCACTGCTAAAAGATACACAGCCTCTGACATAACCACTGTGAAGCCTGCAGTGGTTAAAGAAGAGCAGTACTTGCTTGTGCAGTCCATACTAGTTAAACCTTTAGGAGGGACCCCATTCCAAATACAATTGGCTAGGGTTATCTTAACTGGGAGGGTGGAAAAGGGTACAAGCAGGTAGGTGTGTTTGAGGATATCCCTGCAGATGTCTTAATAGGGAATGATTTTGATAATGTAGTACCTTGTCTGATGCAGTTACACAAACTCAGGCTTGGAGACAGGCATGTAGGTCTGGTAGCCTGGGGTGACCCAGACAGACCCCATGCCTGAAGCTGAGGCTGGTGATGTGGTTATTGCAGAAAGGGGGCTACCTAGTAGAAGTGAGCCTGAAAGTGAACCACAACTGCTGGTAGGTACTGATGTTGCAGTGGACAAGGTGATTGCTAGGACAGAGGTGGGTGAGAGTATCCAAGCTGACAGGGAGGTACTGTTGTCAGAAGATACTAGGGTTCCTGTGGAAGGGGAACTGGGAAGGGTCATGAAAGTAGAGTTGAGACAGGCACAGCTTTTGGACCCCACCTTACGAGGCTTGAGGGAGGTAGCTAAGAAGACACCTGATGATCAATTAAAAGGGGAGTCTGTATATTGGAAAAAAAGGGTTACTGTACAGAAAGTGGACCCCTGAGGTAAGGCTAGAGGATGAAGTAATACAGCAATTGGTAGTGCCCAAATCCTACCATATAGCACTTCTAGGCTTAGCCCATGACATTGCTTTTGCAGGTCATATGGGTACATAGCGTACCAAGAGTCATATTATGCAGAATTTTTATTGGCCTGGTGTAGGCATGCACCAATGGCGATCTCTGATTGACTTACAAAGCCATGTCTGACCCAGCTCTGTTGGATCACAATTAACAGAACATGCTGGAGGGACAGGTTCTTATACCAGAGACTGCCTATGCTATGGAATAGACTTCCCATACATGTCAAGCAGAACAGCTCACTGACCTTCTTAAAGAGAAATCTTGATGAGTGGATGGGAAACAGAAAATTCACCCCGGTGATAACTGCAGTGGCTCTACTTGACAGAGGCACTGGGAACTAAGGTAGGGTGGCACTATGCCAGGGTAATCCTATGGCTAGGCTTGTAAAGGCCACAGGGCCATTAGCCTAGTGCACACCTATGAACTTATGAACAACCCTATGCACCATCCTTGGCAACTCAGTGTGGGTGATGAAATCACCAAAGCTGTCACTGCTCCCAGAGGGTACCACTGGATCAGCCTCTGGGGCAAGACTACCTAAGGGTGCAGGTAGTGTTGGAGCAGCAAAGACAGTGGTGCCAGGTTGGCTCCCAGATGTGATGGGTATCAGTGCTAGAGCCAGTGCAGTGGTACAGACAAATTCACTGAGGCTGGCCTACGTCCCACTGTGATGTGGTACACATGGATGACATGGACACAATGTCAACAACTGGGCCATCCATAACAAAAAATAAAACAAGGAAACACATAAAAATAAAGTAAAAGTTAGTTTTTACAATAAAATAAAATAAAATAAAAATAATATTCATAAAATAAAGTAAAACAAAATAATTGAAATGACAATTATTATATTAAACGATAAAAAGCAAAATAAAAATAAAATAAAAAAGAAAGATAATGATTGGGGTGAGAGAAATAAAGAGATAAGATTAGTACCATCATACATGACTGTGATTGCCCCTGTTTACCCTGGGCTAGTAATCAAGGATCCTTAATTCTCACCACTGACATGGGTTGGAGGCAGTCACTAAAAACAAGAATGGATTTACATGGTATTTCAAATGCATTTCTCTGCATCAAACACAATTTTCCCCAAGAGCACATAGGGAACACACTCCACTGGGACTGGATTCCATATCTCTCCAGATCCCAGTGAAGGCCCACCTTGGAGTGCTGTTTCCCAGTTCCAAGTATCTGTCACACACATTTGAATATCTGACTTTTCATATGTGAGCGCGCGTGTGCGCACACGCGCACACACACACACACACACACACACACACACACACACACACACACACACACACACACATACACACACAAACATCTGGGAAAGGCTGGCACAGATTCACCAGCTGTGACCCCTCTCTTCAAACTATAGAGTAGAATGCTGCCACCAGCCAGATACTCAAAGGCTCTTACAAAAGGTAACCAATTATACTGTATCAAATTAATATCGATATAAATGGTAAAGTTTGGCCAAAGCAGTAAGGCTTATTGGAGTGGCCACGGTGGCACTGAATTTAGCACAAGTACTCCAGGTTGTTAAAAGTATTCACTAAAAGACCAGCCACAATGAAAAGATATAAAAAAATTATTAATTGATAATAAAATTAGAAAACAGGAGAATACTTAATATTTAGTTGCAATAAACATCATTGGTTTCAGTCAAAGGAAATATAAAAATAACATAGTTGGATAGAATCTCACAGATGCAAAAACAAAGAAAATAATACTAAACTAATCTGTCTGTGTTATTCCTAACTGAATTAAAGAGAAACTTGTCTCTAGTTAACTCACTTCATATCACAAGGCAAGCTGTGCTGCTAAGATACTCACTTCCACAAGACAAGATAAGATACTATACACTAATTGAACTGACTCAAGAACTGAACCCCTGAACTGTGATAACTGACACAGAGCTTTTATATCAGGTTGCAAAGCAAAATTAAAAACAAAAACAAACAATAAACTGCCAGAGTTCCATCCTTCATATGGTTTTAAAATGACATCACATCTAGTCAAATGACTTTGGCACAATACACATTCAGAACTCTGTTAAGATTCTGTTAAAGCATTTTTAACATAAGCAACTTTTACAAATACATTTTTAATACGATCATCTGTACAAATCAATGTGACAGTCAAATGGCACAAGACTATAAAAAACTTCAACCAGCCATGCTGGCATATGCCAAACATGCACTGTCCCACTTCTCCTGGTACAGCTGGAAATACCTCGCAATGTCACATCTCTCCCTCCTTTGAAATCTCAAGCTAGTTTTTCAAGTAACCCTGGAAACACTTTGCCTAAGACAAATGGGCCTCTCTGGGAACACATTAACCTATAGCCTGTCTTGAAAATCCATCTGCATTGGCATTGCTGTAAACTGGACTGACTAATACGGGGGTTCTCCCAAAGTCCCTTTAAGCTTTTGGAACGCCTGCTCACAGGCTGGGATTCACACTACCTTATCTGGCCTGTTTTTCTTTGTCAGGTCTCTGAGGGGAGCAGCTATTGTTACAATAACTGTGAACAAACATTCTATAGTAGCCCACTGTCCCCAAAAATGCTTTCACCTGCTTTTTGGTAACAGAGGCAGGCCATGCCTGAATAGCTTCCACTTTGGCAGGTTCTATCCTAATCTTAACACTCTCTACTCTATGTCCCAAGTAGGAGACTCCTGCTATATCCACCTGACTCTTACAGGGCTTAATGGTCAACCCTGCACTTTGCAGTGCCTCCCTGACATGCTGAAGGTGATCTTGCCAAAAATGGCTGTAGACAGCAATAAGCAAGGGCATAAGCTTTTGATCCTGCTAAGATAAGATGTACTAGTCTTTGAAAAGTTCCTGGGGCATTTTTCATTCCAAAGGGCATCTTTGCAAACTCATATAGTCAGAAAGGGGTCACAAAGGCTGACCTATCTCTAGTGGTAGGAGTCAAGGTCACCTGCCAGTAGCCCTTGATCCGATCAAGAGTGGTCAGATACTTAGCCCCTACCCAGCTGCTCTAAGGCTTCATCTGTATTAGGCATGGGGGTAAGCATCTGATTCTGTGTGTTGGTTTAGTTTTCTGTAGTCCACATAAAATCTGATGTTGCCATCTTTCTTTGATACCAGCACCATTAGCAAGGCCCAGGGCCTGCTGGACTCCTGGATTACCCCCGGTTCTAACATTTCCTGTATCCTGCCTCAGAGTCTGTCTGACTCACTCAGGTACACTATAAGGGCCCTGCTTGATAGGCCTTTGGGGTCTTGTACTTACATGGTGCTGCAGCAGGTGGGTGCACCCAGGTTTCCCAGTGATCATGCCCCCAAACTCCTACAACACTGCTTGAATTTCTCTAGCCTGGGTAGGGGATAGCCACTTGGGATATTGCTACCCCTTCAACAGAGATGTCAGTCCAAGCCTCACTGAGGAGATCAATCACTAGATCCCCTTCAGACTCCTTCTGCCATCCACTGCAAAATAATCATCACCAGGGCCTCATTAACATGGTAGGGCTGCATCATGTTAACATGGAACAATTTGTGCCTCTGCCTCCTGCCCAGCAAGTTTACCATGTAATTAACATCACTGACCTTACTTAGTACTTCAGGGGGTCCATTCCAAGCTGCATGCAGCGTATTGTGTCTGACAGGAATGAGCACCACAACCTGTTGTCCCACAGTCTACTCTCAGGCTTGAGCTTTCCTGTCATACTAAACCATTTTCTGCTGTTGGGCTGCTGCCAGGTTCTCTTGGGCCAAACCAATGAGCTCCCTAAGCCTTGTCCTGAGGTTTAGAACATATGTTACAAGAGATTTCTTGTAGGATTCACACTCACCCTCAATCAAATCAAAATGAACCCTCATTCTATGCCCATACAGTAACTCAAAGGGTGAAAAAACCTCTGGATTACTGGGGTACCTCTCTGTATGCAAACAGTAGATGGGGCAAATATTTGTCCCAGTCTCTCCTAAACTGGCATGCAAATGCCCATAGCATGGTCTTTAATGTAGAGTTTAACCTCTCCACAAGACCATTAGTCTGGGGATGGTAGGGGTGGTCGTTAGGTGCTTCACCCCACAATGCTTCCACAGACAAGTTAGCAGGTCTGACATAAAATTAGCACCTCTGTCAGTTAGTTTTTCTCTTGGGAAACCTACCCTGCTGAAAATCTCTAACATAGAATATGCCACTTCTCTGTCTCAATGGAGGACAGAGCCACCACCTCAGGGTATCTGCTAGCATAATCTACTGCCACCATGATATACATCTTCCCTGTGGAACTTGGGGTACTCAGAGGCCCCCACAATATCTATAGCTACACACTGAAATGGCTCCTTAATCACAGGCAAAGGCATCAATGGATCTTTGACCTCGTCTCCTGCCTTGCCTATCTTTTGGCATTGCTCACAGGTCCTACAGTACCCTGTTACATCCCTTGCAATCCCAGGCCAATAAAAATTCTGCATAATATGACTCTTGGTACGCTATGTACCCATATGACCTGCAAAAGCAATGTCATGGGCTAAGGCTAGAAGTGCTATATGGTAGGATTTGGGCACTACCAACTGCTGTATTACTTCATCCTCTAGCCTTACCTCAGGGGTCCACTTTCTGTACAGTAACCCTTTTTTTCCAATATACAGACTCCCCTTTTAATTGATCATCAGGTGTCTTCTTAGCTACCTCCCTCAAGCCTCGTAAGGTGGGGTCCAAAAGCTGTGCCTGTCTCAACTCTACTTTCATGACCCTTCCCAGTTCCCCTTCCACAGGAACCCTAGTATCTTCTGACAACAGTACCCGCCCTGTCAGCTTGGATACTCTCACTCACCTCTGTCCTAGCAATCACCTTGTCCACTGCAACATCAGTACCTACCAGCAGCTGTGGTTCACTTTCAGGCTCACTGCTACTAGGTAGCCCCCTCCCTGAAATAACCACATCACCAGCCTCAGCTTCAGGCATGGGGTCTGTCTGGGTCACCCCAGGCTACCAGACCTACATGCCTGTCTCTAAGCCTGAGTTTGTGTAACTGCATCAGACAAGGTACTACATTATCAAAATCATTCCCTATTAAGACATCTGCAGGGATATCCTCAAACACACCTACCTGCTTGTACCCTTTTCCACCCTCCCAGTTAAGATAACCCTAGCCAATTGTATTTGGAATGGGGTCCCTCCTAAAGGTTTAACTAGTATGGACTGCACAAGCAAGTACTGCTCTTCTTTAACCACTGCAGGCTTCACAGTGGTTATGTCAGAGGCTGTGTATCTTTTAGCAGTGGCCTGTCTTCCATCCATTAAGATAGGATACAAACTCCGGTGTTAGTTTGATATCTCTGTTGTCTCCAGAATATGTATCACTGACAGGCAGTTATTCCTACTTACTGGCTCCCTCATCATTTGTTCTCCACCTTGCTTCAGTGGATATTTGTATGCTACATATCCCATCTGATTACATTTAAAACATGATCCTGGCCATGTACCTGAACTAGTGGCTTCTCCTGTTACTAGTAGACTCTGTTGGGGTGATTTAGCCTGCCCACCATGGGTTACCTTATATCCATGTGCAGCACAGACAACCCTCTCCTCCTACCACCCAACAACCAACACTACAGCCTGTGAGAGATGCACTTGCATAGCCAAACTGAAAGCAAAGCTCTCTCTACCCAAGATTGTGCTAGACAGTCAAGAGGAAAAGGTTAACACCCGCACTACACCTCAAGCAACACATAGCCCTTCTAAACCCACACCACCAACACCCACACATTGCAACATTAAACACACATATGTGGAGGCCCTTAACATTAACCTGCCCAAGCAATAAGGACCTCCAAAGCTGAAACACAAACAAATACCAATCACAACCAAAGTGTCACATAGCTCACAACACCAGTGTGCCACCCAACAACAGCCCCTAAGGCGAGACACCGTACCCAGCACTTTAGTCATAGGAGACTCTATAGTCAGGTACACTGATGTCCCACTCACCAGGCTGAACAAGGAGAAAATTACAGTCATTTGCCTGTCAGGTGCCAGGATCCACAACATAATGCATGCACTCAAATCACTCCACAACAAGTACAAATATGACTCTGTCATTGTCCATGTTGGAGTGAATGACTTGAGACGTACCTCCCTGAACTACATGAAAAGAGGCATGGAAGAGCTCTCTGATCATGTGGCCCAGGCAGGTATGACCCTAGCCCTGAGTAGCATCCTGCCTTCGCCCAGAATGATACCATAGTATAAGGACAAAATGATTGACTTCAACAATTGGCTAAGCTTCTGGTGTCATTCAAAGGGGATCCAGAATCTGTCTGCCTAGGATGACATGATCGACAGACCACAATGCTTTGCCAAAGATGGTCTGCACCCGTCATCCCTGGGATTCAGGTTACTGGCTAAGGCTCTTGTCAGCCCTATAGTGCCTTTTTTGGCAAAGTTCAAAGGACAAAACCACCACTGTAACAGGTATAAGCATGCAAAATCTGAAAGTAATGCTACTCAATGCTAGAAGTCTAAACCCCAAAATTCACTCTCTTGAGGCACTCCTAAAAATGGAGAACATTGATATCTGTGCAGTAACTGGGACCTGGTTCAAGGCTCCAGAGAGCAACCCTGCAATACCAGGCTGCAGCTCTTACCACACTTTTCAGCCACCAAACCAGGACCAAAACACTAAAGGTGGAGGAGTGTCCATATTTCCCAAGGATATTCACAACACCAGGCTAGTTGCTCAACACAATGCATCTGAAATTCTCCAAGTGCAACTAACACTAGGTAAGACTGCAATCCAAATTGTAGCTTGCTACAAATCCCCCACCATGCCCCAAGATTCTCACTGCACCTTTCTAAACATACTAGAAAATATTAAGATACAACAAAACACTCTAATACTGGGTGATTTCAACTACCCTGTCATTAACTGGGAAAACTACTCATGTACCAACACCTTTGCCCAATGGTTCTTGGGATTCATAAATTCCAATGCCCTGCATCAACTAATCCTTAGTCCCACCAGGGGCTCCAATATCCTAGACCTGGTCATTACCAACATGGGAAATTGATGCTCCACAGCTATGGTCACCCCCTCGTTGGCCAGTTCTGACCATAAGCTAATCACCCTTGACATCCATATCCCACTCCCCAGTAAGGAAACCTCTGTAAATAACTTCTCCAAAGCCAACTTCATGGTACTCAAGTCAGAAGTGACAAACTTCTTGACACCCATGCAGACAGGAACTGAAAGTTTGACTGCTGAATCCTACATTAAGGCACTGTCCGAGCACATCCACTCATACATGAGTCGTGCCATCCCCAATAAAACCAAGATGCTCTCCTCCAAAAAAAAAAGGAAGCCAATCTGGTGGTCCCCTGCCATAAACAAACTTTACAACAAAAGGAAGAAATTGTTGCAGAAGAGGAAAATCCTAGGATGCAAAAAACTCCCTTACTAGCCTCAGTAGGAAGCTGAGATCCCTCATAAAATCCTCCAAACCTAGTTACGAAAATAAAATTGCCAAAGATTCCAAAGACAACCACAAGGCATTCTATAGCTATGCCAAGAATCTAAATGGCAATACTCAGATCTGCTCTGAGCTACAACAGAATGACATTAAATATACTGATCCCAAGGATATTGCCAATATACTGGTAAATCAATTCAGTGCAAATGTCACCCCCCGCTCACCTCCTAAAGGGCCCATCTCAATACAGAAAGATTGCCAAATTCCAGTAATAATGGCCACACAGGTAAAAAACATACTCTCCAAAGCTAAGAATACTGAATCCATGGCACCAGATGACATCCCAGACTGTGTACTACATGAACTACAAAATGAACTGGCACCTCACCTAAGTGCCTAAGTGTCATGTTTATTCATAGCCTCATCTCAGGCTTCATGCCCACTGAGTGGCACACAGCTACAGTTATCCCACTCCACAAGGGGGGATCTACCCTGGATCCTGGGAACTACTGCCCCATCAGTCTGATGAGCCTGATCTGCAAGGCCATGGAATGTATTATCATAGAGCTTATAAACAAAGACATTGGCAACCTTCAAACCCTGGACCCCCCCCCAATTTGGGTTCATGATGGGCTGATCTTGTCTCCTGAAACTAATTGACTTCTTCAAATCAGTCTCCAGAGGCATAGAGAAGGGTAAGGTGGTCCACATAGCCTATCTGGACCTCATCAAGGCATTCAGCACCATCCCCCACTCCGGAATCATAGATAAAATTACTAAGCTGGGCATTAATCCCTACATCACTCGATGGGTTGCCAACTGGCTTACTGACAGAACCCACACTGTAAAGGTAGCCAACTCCAAATCCAGCTCCAGACAAGTGGAGTACTTCAGGATTTAGTCCTGTGACCGCTCTTGTTTGACATCTACTTCTCTGAAGTACAGGCCAACATTAAGGGAGTCTGGCTAACAAAGTCTGCAGATGACTGCAAACTGGGAGCCATTATTGAATCCCATAATGATGTGGATATTCTACAAAAGGGCCTTACAATAACAGATGCTTGGTGACAGAGCCATGGTCTCAAGCTCAATGCCAAGAAATGTATAGTTATCCCCTTTGGGAAAAAAAAACATGTACCCATGAATTACCACATAGGTGGCAGTACACTAAACACCAAAAGTGTGATAAGAGACTTAAGGACACAGGTGGACAGTGGTCCCACCTTCGATAACCACATAGCCACAACTGTCAGAAAATACTTCTATGTGGCACACCTCCTCACTAAGGGCTTTTCATCCAGGAAAAAGGAGGTCATTGTCCCACTGTACGCATCCCTCATTAGACCCATTATAGAATACAATGCCCCATTTGGTATGTACCTCTCAAGACATCTGCAACAACTGGAAAGGCCACAGAAATACCTCACTAAAAGAATCAAAGGTCTAAATCAGATGCCCTATGCTGACTGTCTAAAAAAACTCCACCTATACTCTATCGCATATCATCTACTCAGAGCCGATCTCTGCTTAACATACAAGGCCATGTCAAACCCAGAGTTGTTGGACATGCTACACTTTAAGAAATTCCAATCCCTTGGAGACACATGTTCCAGGGATCTAAACCTTGTCATCACAATGAATAAAATATGCTGTAGGGATAGGTTCTTGACCCAGAGACTCCCCAGTCTCTAGGATAGACTGCCCATACATGTCAAGCAAAGTGCCTCTTTGGCCCTCTTCAAAAGGAACCTTGATGATTGGATGGGAGATAAGAAATTCACTCTGTGGATCATGTCAGTTGTCCTGCTAGGCAAGGATCCAGGGAAGTAAATAATGTGGGAAGAAATAGGCAGGGAATTGTTAGGGCTAGGCTTGTATACGCCCTAGGGCTGATGGCCTAGCACCAACCTATGAACCTATGAACTGTGTATCCCCTTCTTATGCAATGATGTTTTGCTTGTCAAGTAGAGATCCCCTTTTCTCCTCAGCTTATCTGGAGAGTTACATTTTTGGTCTGCCAACCAGATTCTCATGTTCTCAGGCAAAGTGCTAAAGGCTTGTTTCCCCACCAAAAGGTCTGCCGGCCTTTCAAAAAGTGGTGACCTGACATCCACTCACCCACCTATGAAAGTAAGTGCTTAACTCAGCATTATAATCATATACACTTTCATCTGCCTTGCGTCTGTGCTCACAAAACTTTTTTCTGTAAGTTTCTGCAGGTGTTAACTTGAAACAGTCTAGTAAACATTGTTTTACTCTAGCATAGTTTAAATAAGTAATATCAGACAATTTAGAAACAGCAGTTACAGCTTTACCATATAGTAGGAAGGTCAGGAACTGTACTCAGAGCTGTTAGTCAACATTATACTGTTTACATACTCTTTCAGATATATGAATAAACTATCAGTGTCATTCTCTCTGCAAATTGTGGAAGAAATGTTATTTATTTATTTATTTTACATTTGTTAACTGGGGTGTCTGACTGAGCCGAAAAAGCCCTTTTTCAGCAGAGGCCCGGGGAGAACTGCATTTAGATATTTAGACATGATCAATATACAAACAAATTACAATAGACATATTTTTACAGTGGTATACAGCTGACCTTTATTGCTCCTGGGGTCTTGTTATTCCCTTCCCCATTGCCTCAATAGCCAAGAAGAAGGGTCAGCATTTTTCTGTTGTGCTGATGCTGCTTCTCCTTTTCTTCAGCCTCCAAATGCGGCAGTCTCTCTTTGGTCTCCAAATGCCACAGTCTGTCTTCTGATTCCATCTCCAAATGCATGGTCTCCAGTTCATGTTGACACTGCTTCTCCTTTTCTTTAGTGTCCAGTTCAAGTCTTTAACTCCAAATGGATTTTTAAGTCCTCTGAGGAAAAGATGAACTGTCCTGTTTCCAAAGGCTGCATATCCCCATCATAGGACTGGCTATCTATCTGGTTGCTAGACCATGCTGTAGCTGTGATTAAGGCTGAAATCATATCCTCTTTAGTCAGTTTGGCATGCACCAGTCCTTTAGCTTTGCACACCTTGGCCAACTGGTTCTTTGTCAGCTTGCTGTAATCCTCTGCTGTCATCTTTGTCTTCTTTCCCTGACTAAACTAGCTTACAAAAATAAATAAAACCTTTGTGAAACTGAAACTCTGACTGTTTACCTTGTAGCCATTGAGACTACACACACCTTCAATGACAGCTTCTTACAGGCTGCTGAAGTTCAATTAATATCCCATCACTGTGCCACCAATATGTGCTGGCCCCTCTATACCCTAGCCAGTAATCAAGGATCCCCAGTCCTAAACAATGGCACTAGTGAGAGGCAGCCACTACTAACAGGAATGGGTTTACACAGTATTTCAAATGCAGCTCTCTGCATTAAACACAGTGTTCACCAAGAGCACACAGGGAAAATGTCACATTGGGACTAGAGTCTCAATCTCTCCAGATCTCAAACAAGACCCACCTCAGAGCACTGTGTCTCATTTTCAGCTATCTGACACACACACTTGATTATCTGATTTTTCACACACACACACACACACACACACACACACACACACACACACACACACACACACACACACACACACACACACACACACACATCTGGGAAAGGCTGTCATAGATTCACTGGCTGTGTCCCTTCTCTGTAGACTATAGGGCAGATTGCTGCCACCAGCCAGATACTCTAATGCTCTTACAAAGGGTAACCAATTATACTGTGACAAAGGGTAACCAATAATAAGAACCAAATATGCTCAAGTTGTTAAAAGTATTCACTAAAAGACCAACCACAATGAAAAGGTTTAAAATAATTTAATAATGGGCAATAAAAGTAAAAAACAGGAGCATCCTTAATATTTAGTTGCAATAAAGACCAGAGTTTTCAGTCACAGGAAATATAAAAATAACACAGTTGGATAGAATCTCACATATGCAGAAAAACTACTAAAATAATCTCACTGTATTATCCCTAACTGAACTAAAGAGAAACTGTCCTTAGTTAAGTCACTTCACTTGGTATCACAAGGCAATATGTACTGCTGAGATGCTCTCTTCCTCAAGGGAAGATAAGATACTACACACTAACTAAACTGACTCAACAACTGAGCAACTGAACTATTGAAATGTGATAACTTTCATACAGCTTTTATATAATGTTCCAAAGAAAAACAAAAATAAGTGACAAACTGCTGCTGCCAGAGTACCATCATTCAGATGGTTATAGAATTACATCACATCTAGTTAACTGACTTTGGCATAATTCTTAACTCTGTTAAGATTCTGTTGCAGCATTTTTAACATAAGCAACATTTACAGAATCATTTTTAATACAATCATCTGTACAAATCAATTTGACAGTCAAATGACACAAGACCGTTTACAAAACTTCAGCCAGGTATGCTGACATATACCACACATGTACTGTCCCACTTCTCCTGGTACAGATGGCAATACCTCATAATGTCACAGTGACAAAGAATGCATTAATATAATTATTTAACTCCATTATCTTAACATTTACATTCAGGGTGGCCACGGTGGTGCAGTGGTTAGCATTGTCGCCTCACAGCAAGAGGTTCTCCAGTTCGATTCTCAGCTAGGGTGCCTTCTGTGCAGAGTCTGCATGTCTTCCCTGTGGTCATGTGGGTTTCCTCCCAGTGCTCCGGTTTCCTCCCAAAGACATGCTGTAGGTGGATTGGACACTCTAAATTGGCCCTAGGTGTGAGTTTGTGTACGTGTGTGTGTGCCTTCTGTGGAAGGTTGGGCGCCGGGCTGACAACTCAACACTGTAAAACTCCACTGCCAATCATGTGCAGACAGGTGATCCTCTGTGGCAACCCCTAACTGGGAAAAGCCAGAAGAAGAAGAAGAATCTGAACTTTTACATTTAAGTGTGCACCTTCTAACAGATGCACACTGTACTACAAATTGCAGCAAGTAATCCTTGAAAAGTGAATATATTGCATATATGAGTGTTCCAGTTATACAGATTGCAGACCATTTGTGCCACTGCCATTTGTGCTTCAATATCAGTGTCACAAATGGTCTCCTGTAAACTGCAATGCATATAACTGGAACACGCATATATTGCATATGTTTGTGTTCCAGTTATACAGATTACAGTTTACAGCAGACCATCTGTGCCACTGGTATAGAGGTTTTAATTTAATGAAAATATTATTGACAAAATAACAGTATTGTATAGTTGTGAAGTGTGGTATTTGAACCCACAACCTCTGACTACAGTTTAATATGGGACTCTTACAATTGGTTTGTGCTATAGACTAATGCATGCATACTTGCTTTTACAGTTGGGATATGCATGCCAAAGTTGATACAACTCTATAAAATACCAAAAAAAAAAGCTATCTTTAACTTTTAATGCTAAAATATCACTACTCTTCTGCTGCATACATTATACATGCTTCCCTTATTCTTGCCAATCTAGCCCCATGGAGTCTGACATTGCACTCCTGATCACTGACAGCTGTGGAAAAAAATAGAAAAGAAAAAAACACCATTATGCATACCAGTCTTGCCTATATTTGACTTTCTAAGTCTTACTCTCTGTAGTTGATACTTACACATGTGCAGGATGTCTTCAAGTCCTAAATTCCTGAATCCAATGGTTGAGTGTATCCTGCTTCCTCCTCCATAAGTCACTGAAATGACACCTACATTGCTCTCCAGTATCAGGAATAGTTATGGCACTGAATACAGCCCAGGTTAAATGATACCAAACCTCAAACTTGTACTGGGAGCCAGAATAGTCCCCAAGCAGAAACCTCTGGCTGTGGGACTTAACTAGGAGTCCAATGAACATCCTGTACTCCTGGACACCCCACCTCTGTGCCTTATGTTTGGCACCTTCCTGACAAACACCTGCCATGTCTTCCATGGATCTAGAGCAATGGAGAACTGATCCTTTCTCATCAATTCCAGTTATCACAATTACTGGAGTGTACACACTGCTGCACTCTGGTTACCATTGTGGAAATGTGTTGTTCAGGATGTGCAAACCCGAGCAACATATTTGCACAATGGTAAGCAGAAAGCAACAGTGCCAATCAATGAGGAATTCAATTCAATTATTGCAATTGCAAGGTCATTGGATGTACAAGCAGTTGTGCATGTGTCTTAGGCAAATGTGAAGACCATGCAAGTCCAGATACAGTATTATGCTTACAGAAATATAGTGCACGTTATACCCCCAGTCATACATCTGATTATAATTGTGGTAATATATAGATATATAAATCAATACATAATTGATACAATAATACTGTCTCATCCTTTATACATACAATTAACATCAGCACCATTATCTAAGGTGTTATACATGATAGAAACTATAATGGGAAGAGGAGCAACAGTAAAAGAGTATGAAATATCCTGTATTAGAACCGAAGATCATGCGTATGTCAGTCCTTCACTTATACATGTTGCCACAAGAAGACTAAAATAGAGCTTGCCTATGTTTCAGTTCATTGTGATAAATTGCAATGTCACAGCAGTAAAAAAAATAAAAGTTGCACACCCTGTACTAGAACCCAGGACCATTTTTACTACAGTCCTACACTAACACCTGCTTCCACAGTACTAGTTAAATGACCTTCCCTATTATACTAATCATTCTCGCTGTTAACCACTGTGCAATGCAGCTTAGTGGGTTTGCACAATGCCCAATAGCATTAATTGAATGCATCCAGTTGCTCTTTTTGGCTGTCTAGGTCCTGTCTGCTTCCTGAGTGCTCCAGTTGTCCAGTTTGCACACTGCCATGCTTCACGCAAATCAGATAAGCACAGACAAACCTACAATTCATTTTCTCTGTTCCTGTGATTGCGCTATATGCCACATAGCACAAGTACTGGCCCTAAAAAATAGACAAAGACAGAAAAGGAAAAAAGAAAAGAAGGGGCAAGTAGTTGAAATGAGGAAAATCAATCTATGACATAAACACAAGAACATGATGGCTCACATAAAATATGTCTACAAAGATGTGGATTTGAAGTCTTACTCCAATACACCTTCAGAAAACAGGATGGGTGCCTCATCCCTCTTTGCTATACAAACACCACTGCAGCAAAGATCTGAACTCATTCTGCATACAACCAACTGCAACAGCATCTACAGTGATATGAAACTGTAAAACTGCTATTTGTATATTTATTATTTTTGATGTAGTGCATTTAGTGATCACACAACCTGTTATGATTATTGCTTAGAAATACACAGCTCTGTCTTACCTTCCTGTGTTTGTTGGTCATTCTTCAGTTATCTGACCAGTACTCTGAGACATGCAGTATGTAAGCCATTCTATATAATAGGTCTTAAAACGTGTACAAATATTAACTGGAAATAATATCATATGCAGTTGCCAACAACTGAAGGGCAGGTTCGATGTTAAGGAACACAACCTGTAAATTGTGGGCTGCTTACTTACATTTCCAACCTTATATCTAACACTTTGTAGCTCTAACCTGATACATCCAGTGAAAGTAATGTGGCCTGCAGCACTGTTATGTTTTCTTTCTCCCAAGCAGTAATAATTCACAGTTGCAATCCATTAAAAACAAACACGAAGGGAGAGCTTGCTTATGTTTATATCTTCTACACAGATCCAAGTATTTGGGATTCAGGAATTCTAATGAGTTTACACCTCATTTGCATCTTCACCATGCCATGCTAACAGCCCTGAATCTAGACCATATAAAAAGGCAACTGTAACAAGGCTAACAGATGGTGATGAGACTTGTTTATGTTGGGAAGACTGCACATATGCTATTTCCTCCAGATATATCTGTACAGAGGATTACTGGAATTCAGAAAGTGTGCTTGCATTTTGTCAACTACAAGCAAAGGCTGTTGCATTTTTATCTGTACGCATTACTTAGAAGTGTACTGTTGTCAAGGGCTTGTTTGTCAAACCATTTCACAGGTATACATTATTGCCAGCACATGAAAATGAATTGCACTGTGATACATATGTACAAATGTTTCTGGAACAGTTCCTTTGATAGCACTTTTAACATTTCAGAGATGGTTTGTTAGCAACATGTGTAATTTCCCTGTTCTTGTGTGTGTGTGTGTGGAGGGGGGGGGGTTGAATTACTTCTGTGGCACAAACAAGGATATATTGCTGTTGTTACTCTCCTTGTTTTGCATCCTGCCTGTTGTTCTTATTTCACATCTGTAGACTGTTCTATATTTTCCCATTGGGTAATACTGAGTAGCTACCTTTTCTGTTTTATCTGCGAACAGTTATTTTTTAATTATGTTTTACGTATGTGTATTATTCTTCAATTGGCTTTTAGGATACCCTTGGAGACCCCCCTTCACCGATGCTGAGAACCAGATGATAGTGGATTCCTTTAGGAAACATGGTGCTTTTCTGCTGGAAAGGGGACAAGGAGATATGTAATGCAGGATGGAAATTTGGCACCAGATTGTTGATGATGTGAATGCCTTCAGTGGCCATTGCAGGACATATGAGCAGGTACACCACAGGGCCACTGACATGATCACATCTTCAAGGAGGAGAGCAGCTACAGTGGGCCATGACCAGATGTTACTAGGCAGAACCTGCTATGGAACCACTACTAAGACCCAGTGAAGAGTTCCTGGCCAATATCAGCAATGCAGACAGCTCACAGGAGAATGTGGTACAGTATGTCCTGGATGTCATTGCAACAGTTCCAAGGATAGCAAGCACATCCCAAAAGAAGCTTCCAGGTAGACTTTGGTATCTCAACAGTTGAATACTGTTGTATTGTAAAACAATTAAAATCAATACATTGATTCTGTGTCACACTAATTTTATTAGGGGGAGGATTAAAGATTGCTACAGTTATTAGCCTAGGTTGGAGTTGTCAACCACTTTCTTGTTCAAAGTATAGTTAATGGACATATAAAGGGGTAAAATGATTACCCCTTGTGTTACTGTTAATTGTGATGATGTTGCCTTTACCATTTGATTAACTTCTTGCAGGACCATCTGGCTTACAAAGGAGAATTTCACCTGCAGATGGTAAGCCAAACATTTTTATGTCAGTACTGTTGAACAATTTAAAGAAATATTTTAGTGTGTGATGTTGATGTCAGGCCTGTTGTGTATATTGCTGTACTGCCTGTATTAGTGGCAGCACTGTTAGTTTGTTTGCATATGTTGGACTATAGTAGTGTAGGTATTAATATTTTCCTGTGTTCATTGCTTTTCATTACCGGTGATCATGGCAGTGGAAGTGTGGGCCCTCTGCCACCTGATGTCAGTGCATCAGCTAACTCTGATGATGATGGTGACCAAACAGAGGCAGAGTAGGGGGGTGCAGAGGTTGAATCTGACACTAAGGTTGACATACAGCCTTCCCCTGCAATTCCACTGAGCATAGCTAGTAGGCCTACACCTAAACATTACAATAAGCCCTCAGAGATTGGACAGGTGGACAGCGAGGCCATTTATTGGGGAAGTGTTGCTACTGTGGCTTCATTGTCTGATGACTGACTGTGGCCATAGGCAAAGTGTGGGCAAGGTGCCATGCAGGAGGGTTGATAGGGGTTCTCGGAAGGGCCCTGTTGTCCCTACTCCATCTGGTGCACATGTCTCTTCCTATGGCACTCAACATATGTTTGGAGGTACAGGCATTTTCCCATAGGTGCTTCAGACAAATGCTCAAGGTTGTAGATGTGGCACAGGCTGACATGCATGACTACATCCACAGTGTTGACAATTCAATGGGTCAGATGAATAACACAATGGAATAATGGGTGTCTGTCATGGAACGATCATTGTCTGTGATGGAACATCTGCTAGGAGGGGAATAGTATTCTCATGGGCATAGGCCAGTCACATTATTGTTAACCAACATGGCAATGCCTGATCATGTCTGCATAGTGTCAGTACTTCCACTGCTCCATCAGCAAGATGGCTGCCTACACCCAGAAGTTGCAGGCCATGGGGTCATGGCCATAAGTGCCCCTAAGAAGGGAACTCTTCTAGCAGACATCAATCATATTCATGTAGCAGCAGGGCATCTGACCATGGGTGTGGACATGCCAGTGCAATGCCTGGTAGTGCCAGTTCTCATGGTCAGGGATGACAACGATGAACTGCCACCTCTACCATGCATGGCTCACACCTGTCCAACATACCGAGATGTAGCACCAGCACAGAGATTGACTGTGTTCACACAAGCACTCACACATCAGTTTCACCTGGAGGACCCCAACAGGCATACACACAACAGTTACAGAGTTCAGCCATGCAGCTTAAAACTCATTTTGTTTCACTAGCCATTTGTTAGTAGAGCCAGTTGCACCCTATGCAAGTGATGACAACTGTGCCATATCCCTGTTTTCTATCTTTCAGATTCAGAGATACACAAGCTTTGTATCTGATGCTCAGGGTGTATAGCTGACTTAGTGTTTAGTATATCTGCATTTGTGGTGTTGAAGTGGCAATTTTACCTTTGACATATATTGGTCTTGGAGAGTTAGACAGCTGATAGCATCAAAATCTCCCACCTTTATTGTGAATGATCTTGTGAGAGTTGTGAACTCAGAACCTGCAATGTGCATCATCACTTTCTAACTTCTCTCATAGGATCATAGGATCATAGGAAGTTACTAAGCTAATGACCCTATGACTGCCCTTACAAGCCTAAACAAGTTATTCCCTTGTTTCCACAATCAGTACCTATTGTCCCTGTCCAAGAGAGACATAGTTGGAACCACCAGGGTGAATTTATGGTTACTCATCCAATCCTCCAGACTGTGCTTGAAGAGGGCCAAAGAGGTGTACTGCTTGACATGAACTGGGAGTCTGTTCCGCAGGTGCAGTAACCACTGGGTGACAAATTGGTCTCTCCAGCAAATTCTATTAATGTCACATACCAGGTTAATGTCCTAAGAGTGAATAACCCATGAGCCATTGGACTTACACATATGCAGCATTTCCAGCAAATCAGAGTCAGAGCTTGGCTTATGCAGAAAGCAGAGATCACCTCTGAGTAGCCTGTATGAAACAAAGTAAAATGACAGTGCTTTCAGCTGATCCACATAGGACTTGTACTGAAGATCTTGAATTCTCCTAATGAGGAGCTTATGTGGTATTTCTAATTGCTGCAGGTTCTTGGAAAGGTACATACCAAAAGGGGAGTTGTACTCAATTATTGGTCTGATGAAAGAAGAGTACAGGAAGGTTATAATTTCTTTCTTTCTGGAGGCAACACCCTTACTCATATTGAGATGAGCAATATAGAATGCCCTTCATACCACTATGGAGACATGGTGATCAATGGTAAGGTTGCTGTCAACTTGTGTGCCCAGGTCTCTCACCAATGAGTGTGTTCTTAAGGTGTTTCTTTTGATGTGGTAGTTAGCTGAAACATAGCTCTAACTGAAAGGGATGATAATACATGTTTTGCATTGGGTTTAAGGCTCTGAGTTTGGCACCAATCATTTGTTTGTGTAATCATTTAGGGATTCTATGACCGCTTCCAGTTTGCAGTCATCAGCAAACTTTGTCGGCCACAGACCTTTAGTTTTTGCTTGTATTGCCAAGAAGTAAAATCCAAACAGAAGAGGTCTCAGATTGCAGAGAAGTAAAATCCAAACAGAAGAGGTCTCAGATGTGACCCTGTGGAACATTGCTGGTTATGGGTCTGCTGTTGAAGGTGGATTCCCCTATTTTAACTGTATGGGTTCTATCAGTGAGTATGTTAGTGACCCACCTAATGATATAAGGGTTGCTATCTAAGTGGGTGAATTTGTCAAAAATGCCTGAGTGGGAAATAGTGTAAAAAACCTTAGCCAAGTCCAGGTAGGCTGTATGCACAGTTTTCCCCTCGTCTACTGCTCTGGTGACTGTCTTGAAGAAGTCCACCAGGTTTAACAGGCATGATCTCCCTTTGACAAATCCAAACTGAGTAGAGTCGAGTGTTAGGAGATTACATATATCTTTGTTGATAAGGTCTCTCCCTTTTTTGATTTCTCCAAGTCTTTTGGGTTTCTAATACCATGACGAGAATGGACTCCATTCCTAAGTCAGAGTATGATTAAAGTTCATGAAATTAGTATTATTTCACTCTTTGATGTTAGCCAAAAGTGCTCTTCGCAGTACCCGCAATGTGCCCAGCAATGACTCCTTCTGCAATTCATATGGTGTTACATGAATTGGTAACATATCTAAATATGATTGTAAATTATTTTTTATAAGACCAGTTGCTTCTACTACTATTGGAACTGTCTGGGTATCTTTCTTCCACATGGCTCTCATTTCTGCCTGCAGATCAAGGTATATTATGACTTTGTGTCTCTCTGTATGCAAGACACTATAGTCACTAGGTGTGGCAATTTCAATGATCAATGCTACTTTTGTCTTCTTTTCTTGGATCACTATGTCTGGTTTTCTAGCGTCTGTCTTTTGGACTGTTGGTATTGGGTGATCCCATGTGATGTAAACATAATTTTCTATGATTCTCTTTGGCTCATGTTTCCAATGTTTTTCAGCCACTTTGATACCATAATGTTTGCACAATCTCCAGTATAACAATCTCGCCAAATTTGTAAAAAAACAGTAACAAGCAACCTTATGTCCGGAAAGCCAACTTTAACCCAAAGGAAAACAGATTCCAAGTTTCTTCTTTAACGCAAAGTTTTTATTTTACAAGAAAGCGTTTTCGCCGTGACTCCTGTCACAGCTTCCTCAGAAGAAGACAAGTTAAAACAGCTGAACCAAACTGTTCAAATACTCACAAACAGGAAATGACACATAATTGCATATCCTACACAACTCAATCATTGAGTTGAGTTGGATTGAGTTGTGTAGGATATGCAATTATGTGTCATTTCCTGTTTGTGAGTATTTGAACAGTTTGGTTCAGCTGTTTTAACTTGTCTTCTTCTGAGGAAGCTGTGACAGGAGTCACGGCGAAAACGCTTTCTTTTTGTAAAATAAAAAAAACTTTGCGTTAAAGAAGAAACTTGGAATCTGTTTTCCTTTGGGTTAAAGTTGGCTTTCCGGACATAAGGTTGCTTGTTACTGTTTTTTTACAAGTTTGTTCGCTCGTTTCTACAATCTCGCCAAATTATTATGCCTTTCAGTATACAGTCCCTCTGCCATTAGAGCATCGCAACCAGCAATTAGGTGTGTAACTGTTTACAACTCGGTTCCACAAAACCTACATATGTCTGTTTCTCCCACATATTCAATGGACTTAGTAAACCAGTGTGTATGCAGCCCACTGTCTTGGGCTGCCAATATTAACCTTTCATTTCTTGATGTAAATTCACCTCTCCTTAACCATTCCTGCATTCATTCTTGATCAACATGAGGCTCTTCCAGAAGTTTTTTATACTTGCAACTAAATTTATGTATTTTCCACATTTCTTGCCTTCTCATCTGATCCTTCACCTTATATTCTTTCTTTTCTTTTTTAGCACATTCAGTTGCTGCCTGTTTTTTATCCACTTCTGGTTTGATTTCCATTCCTGCTTGACGTCAATATGCTTCTGCTAAATTAAGCAGAGATGTCCTTTTAGATTTATCCCCTCATGTTTCAAAACTTTCACCACATTTGGATCTTGTGAGGTTAATAGATATGTGTGGAGTCCCTAAATCTATACATGTAATCAATTTCAAGGAGGCCCATCCCTCCTTCAGAACGGGGGATATATAAACTTGGTATGCACTGATTTTTATAAATCATTTGGTGAGCATGAAGCATTCTTCTTGTTTTGATATCCAATCTGTCCAACACTTTTTGGGGACAGTCAATCACTCCAAAACCATAAGCTAGGACAGGAAGAGCAAATTGATTTATAGCTTGGATATTGTTCCTAGGTGTCAGTGCTGTTTTCAGGATTAATTTAAGTCTTCTAAAGTACTCCTTACTAAGCCTTATTCACATTTGTTCATGTTTTATTGCTGATCCTTCATCATTTCCCAAGTATTTATACACTCCCTCTTGCTCAAGTTCTTTTATATCACATTCTTGTCCCAAACTGATGTTTTCCTGGTGCTGCAATTTTCCTTTTTTAAAGGTTGATTTTGCACATTTATCAAGACCAAATGACATTCCGATATCATCTGAAAAAGTTTTGACAATGTGCAGCTGTGCTTTAAGTTCCTCATCTGATGAGCTATACAATTTTAAATCATCAACAACGAGAAGATGAGAAGTCATTAGACTTTGTTGTTTTCTAGAAGCCAAATTGTAGCCATGGCCTAGGCTGTTAAGTAAGCAGCTTAATGGGTTAATGGCAAAGCAGAATAACAAGGGTGACAGAGTCACCCTGGAATATCCCCTTTTGAATTTTTATCCCTGGGATAATAATCTGTCCTTTATCATGGCTTATATGCAGAGTGGTCTGCCACTGTTTCATGGTTGCTGTAATGTAATCAATCAGTGTAGGGTGTATCTTATACATTTTTAAGCACTCTTTTATCCATGAATGTGGGATACTATCAAATGCTTTTTTGTAGTCTATCCATGCCATACTTAGGTTCTTTCCCTTCTTACAATTCTCCACTATAACTTTCTTTAACAACAAATGGTCCTTTGTTCCATATTTTATTACCCTTTTGTTCTACTGCCATAATTGAGTTTTCTTCTAAATGACTATAAACCGTGTCAGCTTCAATTCCCATGTATAGTATATATGTTGTCGGAAGACAAGTTATTGGCCTATCATTTTTAGGGTAGCTTGCAGGTTCACTCTTAAGTAAGAGCATTGTTTTTCCTGTTGTTAACCAGTGTGGTGTGTGTTTGTAGTGCATATATAAATAGTTCTTACTCATGGCTAAATCATTGTGCAAAGAAGTTAATACTTTAAGCCTAAAATTAGGTACTGCATCTGGGCCTGGGGTTTTCCAGTTAGAGACTTTCCTTAACTTTGTTTCAATCTTTCTGGCTGTTATTTCATCCCATTTCATATCTTGTACCTTTAAACTTCTTATTCTTTCTTTTACTTCTTCTATCCATTTATCTTTGTTATGTTCCACAGGATTTCATAGATGTTTACTTCCTCTTTTGTTGGCGGTCTATCTATTCCTTTTACCTTATTTCCCAGTTCTCTATAAAACTTTTTTGGGTCATCAATAATTTGTTTATTTTGTGTTTTTCCCTTTTATTTATCTTCATATCTTCTAAGTCTTTCCGCCTGTTTTGTCATTTTTAGTTTATCTCCAATAGTGCATAATAGATCCTGGTCTGTTCTAATAGTGCGCATTGCTTTTATCACATCTATCTTTCTTAATATTTTCATTGATCTGTTCCCTCTTCTATAATCTTCTAATAATGATACTTCTTGTCTTAGCTGCTTTATAGTTTTTTCTATTCGATATTTCCATGATGATATTTGCTGTTGCCCCCTCTTTTCCCTCGCTACCCTATGTTCCTGTGATAAAACTTTATCAGTTATTAATTTAGCAGCACAGTAACATATTCTGTTTACTTCTGTTATATTGCATGGGTCTCTATAGACAGTGGTAATTACTGTGTCCATTTGTTTTATCAAGCTTCTGACTTTTGGAGTGTTATTAACTTTCTGCAGTCTATTTCTCTCATTGATCTTGATATATTTATCTTTGACTATTAAATCATGCAACTCTTCTCTTAAATCCTTTTCTTCCATACTGAGGGTACATCCCTCATTTTTCATTTCCTGTGGGCATTCTATAGAAAGTTCTATAACATCTTCCTGTGACACATTCTCTTCAATTTCATCCTGTGTCTTCTGTTGTTCTGTCATATGGGAATTCACTGGCCTATCACTCCTCAACATTGACTGCATCAGAGTTTCCACAGTTTCCTGTTTCTTTCCTTGCTGTCTAGCTTCAAATGAACATTTATACTGGTTTCCTGTGGAAGGCTACAAAATATCTTGATATGGCACCTGACCAGTTACTTCCTGTTCCACTGGTTTCCCCTTAATTTGGATATCCATTGCTCTATCCTGTTGTGGTGCTTTCTGCATTGGATTTTCTACACTGAATCCTTCTCTTTGCAGCTGTTCCATTACTTCAATTTCTATTTCTTTGACTTCTCCATTACTCATCTCTTTTTCTACTTTTCCTCTTAATCTTCTTATTTTTTGTATCATAAAGTTTTCCATATCCGGATTCCTTTCCCTATATTTTTCTTCAAATATCTCTGGTGCTGCTCTTTTTGTATTGGTTAGTTTTGCTTCCTCATTTGCATAAATAATACACCATATTAATTCTATTTTCCTTTCCCCTGTCTATATTTCTTCTTCACATGTCTCCTGATCTTCTTGTTTGTCCTTATTCTGGGGACATACTCCAGCATATTGTAATGTAATCTGTCTTAGAACTTCTACATTAAATCCTTCACTTTGCATGCAGTCCATAACTTCAGCTTCTATTTCTTTAACCTTTACTTTACTAATCGTTTTTTCTACATTATGTTTTTCTGTTATTAATCTTTTTTTTGTGAAATTTTCCATATCTGGATGCCTTTGCCTGTATTTCTCTTTAAATAATTTTGAGACTGCCTTCTCTATATTAGTTAACTTAGCTTTCTCCTTTGCATAAATATTGCACCATATCAAATCTCTCTCTTTCCCATGTCTATATCTCTTTTTTAGCTTTTTCAAATATCTAAGTTTTGTTGTTTATAGTTTTCCACTTCCTCAAAGGCTTCTTTTTCCAAAGAGATCAAAGTTTCTTGATCTATATACTGTTTTTCAAGAATCTGTTGTATTAATGAATGCAAAGTTTTATCTGAAGCTTCTGACAGTTTTTCCTGCAAAAGTATTTTTCTTTCCACTAATTTCTCTCTTAATCATTTTATATATCTTGTATCTGGAAATTCTGGGCTTCTTGCATAATAATAACAATACATAATTTCTTTCTTATCCTCAATAGTCCACTGTATCATCTTTCCGGCAGTTTTTTTTGGCCAATCAATTTTTGTCCTTTTTGTGGACTGCTGCTTCCTTCTACAACAGGAGGGCCATCCTCCTCCTGAGCCTGGCCTGGCCCCATGTAGGAATATTATTCAACAATCGATAACAGTTAATATTCATACCGATGGTGTTATATTTATAGCTTATCTCTAGTTTACCATTTATATCAACATGGTGTGATCTTGGAGTTAGTATATTTAATTTTGAGGGGGCGTTGGGGTGACGTCCCCCCTAGTTGGGGAGGTACAGGAGGGTGCAGCCTCCCTGCAAAAGTGAATGTTATAACGTGCTTGCAATTAATTTTTAAATTTTAAGGCTATGCCCTCTTTTGAGTAGACTGGTCTGCCAGGTAGTATGGTAATATAATCTGGAGAAAATTTTTATATTAAAAGTTATAGCAGTGTTAGTTTTTTTATGTGAGTATTTTTTTTTTTAAATATTAATCTTTATGTGTTAAAATAATGTTTAGAGACTTTTAGTGTTCCAGTTTTAAGGAGTCATTTAGTGACATCAGAGCTGCAGTTTTATTAGCTCGCCATGTAAAACAGTTCAATCTTATTGACTTCTATCTTTAAAGACTTTGACGAATAGGACGTTCAATGAAAAGGGTTCAATAAAAAGGTATTCGCTGAAATGATTGTTTGACTTACTGATACAAACCCAATTTTACAGTACAAATGTATGGTGCTAAACTGAGGCCATGCAGTGATCATCAGTACTTTTACAAGGTATGACTGTGTGAATCTGTGATGCCTGAGGCCTACTACTTAATAATAGGCACATATAAGTCACTTAAGTCTTTCTGTCACATGTTAAAATAATTATTTCTGTAACAATCTCCCACCTTTTACTTGCTTACATTACCAGTTAGTGAAGTACAAGTATATGCCACTCATTCATATTATTACATAATACATACCAGTCTCCAGACTTACCTTGTAAATGCAGCAGGTGATATGGTTGTTGTTCATGTCTGAGTCTGTCTGATGCAAGCAGTATACAGACAATACATGGGAGGTAAAGTTTGTGTGAATTCCCTGGCATTAATGCTACTATATGTATGTGAGTAGGAGGAAGGTTTTAGGCCCCTAGGTGGAGAGTGAGTGGGCTATCCATTGTCTCTTAGCCAATGCAAGGGCATATTGAGCATGCCCACATCTGCCTACACCTACAACAGCTGATGGTTCCTCCCTGACTACTAATTTGCTGTGGCTGTGGTGACCTTGGCATTTGGTGGTAGGATGTGTGCTCCTCCCCCTTGCTGATCCTGTTGAAGCTGTTTCCTCAGGATGATGTTGTGTAACATGGCACATACTGTGAATATTTGTGTACATGTCCATGGATTGTACTGCAGGGCTCCCCCAGATGTATCTAGACATCGGAACTGTGACTTCAGCAACCCAAACACATGCTCTATGATATTTATGGTTTAAGCATGTGCTTCATTATGGCATTCTTCCATGTGTGTGTGCATTTCTGAAGGACATCATCAACCACAGTTCCAGTGCATAGCCTGCATCCTCCAGTAAATGATCCTGTAGGATATCCCCCCTAGCAAATATCTGGTACAGTTGGGAGGTGTGCCAGATATGTGAGTCATGGTAACTGCCAGGGTTGCAAGCACACATGTTCAAGATGATTCCGTTGGCATTACAAATGAATTGGCAGTTGATAGAGTGGTAGACCTTTCTCTTTATGTAGAGCCTACCCTGTTCCCTGGTTGTACCTTAACTTCTATATGTGTGCAGTCTCTGTCACCTAATACTTCAGGGTAGTGTGCTATATGGTAGAATCCCTGCATATTTCAGGCCCTCCCCTCAGAACTATGGGAAAAATATATGTGGTTACTGGCATGTTGAACCATAGCCTTCAGGAATTGGTGGGGGATCTTGGATGCTGATGCCTATGACACCCCCAAGTTGTCCCCTGTTGGTCTCTGAATGGTACCTGTATCTAAGATTCTAAGTGCTACACATACCTTTGTCTTCACTGGGATGGGTTCCCCTCGGTAGGCTCTGGCTCTGACTTGAGGATGGCAGAGGAGACAGAGTTTCTGTAGTGTGTCCCTATCCACTCTGTAGTGCTCTACAATTTCCATGTCATGTAGGTTGTGAGAAATTAAATGTTGCCTGAAAAGTCTTCTCCTTCTCAGCCTGTGTCTATTGGCAGCATTGTTGGCTTCAGCTGTAGCACATACAAATTAATTAAAGCAGCAGCAGCCCCTAATGTTCTGTCAGTGTAGACTCCTTTCTGTGGCTGTAATTCAGAAGTTTTGGAATTCACAGGAAAAAACAGCATGGAGTCTACATGGTTAATTTATAGCTTCATGAATAGTTCCACCATGTTGGATTGGTTGATTAGCATGCATTTCAGCTGCTTCTGCTGTAATTAGTATGCCATGATGTTTAGCTTGTTTGTACAGGAGTGCATGGTGCTTACTTAACTCGCTGCATCCATTGCTATGTGCACACAGTGAAAAATAACTGTGTAGGATTTATTGACTTCTCTAATAGTCCTTTCAGTAAAAGCACACTTTGTCCAAGTTTAGAGTATAATGGTAGTGGGTCTGTGTGAGTGAGCACAACCCCCTACAATGATGTATGGAGAAGTGTTCTCTGACACTAACGTAATACTCAGCAAAATTAAATGTCTCTGTTTCTTCACAATAATTCAGTTTTTGATTCCAGTTTCTGAAAATGCAGCATCAAAATTCCGGTAAGGTTTTAATATGACATAATCTGCCTGAATAATATGTCTAATATTGTACCTATCAGCAATGGAATGCATTTCCATTGCATCCTAAAGGCTACATGATCGGCCATCTGTGTACGATAGGTAGAAGTGCACATCGAATATACAGGATGCTAAGCAACCCTATATGTTGAGCAGCACCTGCTCATTGCCAGAACACCTCACTGTAGCAACAACAATGAGGTAGAGTGAGGCTTGACCATGCAAAATAAACACAGGATGGTAAAGAATCTTCACATCAGTAAGTGAGTACACAAGAGTGTCACATTACTAGTGAGGGTAACTCAAATACACGCATAAAAGGCAAGAGGATCCTAACAAGAAATTGGTTAGCTATAAATAGATAGAGTCAAGAACAAACGCCCCTTAATCATAATTAGGGAAAACTCCAGAAATAGTCTAGGCAACTCGGGCAATTTTATATGACTTTAAAATTGAAATGTTGACAGAAGGAGATGAGAGTGAACTTATCACACATTTTTTTTTTTCAACAGGAAAATAAGGCTGCACTTGTAATTCCTGTCATTAACTACTATTAAGTATAATTCAATGATCTTTTCCTCAAGGTCACCACATTTTATACAGGATTAAGAGGGACAGAGAGCTACAATGTAACAAAATGAGTGGAGCTCATAAATAATAGGGACAATCAAGAGCTAAGATCGTTTACAAGGAAGCCTGATACAATAGGAGATATCTCATCTACTTTAGGGAGTGCACAGTTATGGAAATTCACTGGCATTGTCAGGTATATTATGAAATTAAACAGACTATTATTAATTAAAAATTAATTGATGTTTTAGCAGACATACAGGTTAAACAATGTTAACCTATTCCTTGCCTTGTATGTATGAAAAAAACAAAAATGAAGGTATATTACCTATATGTGAAAATGGGGACATATTGATAAGATTAATGCATGCCTGTGCAATCTTTCCCATAGAAGTAATCATTGTAGAAACAATCAGATATGGCAGCAACCTGCATTATGGGAATGGTAAGAAGTGAGACTGTTAATAGATCCCAAGTACTTAGGTATTGCAATACAGAAAGACCTGCCATAGACAAAGAACTGTCACTCTGAACCGCATATTCACAGAAGATTATGCTGCAATGTATTGTCAGAGATGCCTTACTATAACAAATGGGAGCTATACATAGTCAGTAGATGAAGGACATGGTCATGTAATATATATTAAGATACATTTTTTCAAGGAAAACGTTATATAAAGGCAGTTTAATTATATCTGGCTTGTGTGTAGGAATGTCAGTATTTGCCTATGGACATGACCTAGGTATGTGTGATAGGAGGACCACACATGAATAGTTAGCTCATATAAGAAGTAAAGCAAAAAAGGTTTATCTGCTATCACTGCTGTGTAATGACATCTACATGGGAACTATTTCACTCTTCATTTCAATGTGGTTGGACTATAAAGGGTTTTTGGCAGTGTGGTCACCATATTGCATATGTGCCTCCTATTGGAGCTGCCATACATACACGTTTAAACACAGTCTGATAAAATACATCTCTGAATACAGTATAGCATCATGTTTTAAATCAGTTTTCCCTGAAGTGAACCTTGTTGAACACATTTGTAATATCTGCATGACAGTATACAATGACACCTCAGAAACAGCTGCAGTATTGGCATCACATAGTAAGGCAATTGTTGAAAATTTACATTTCACGTACGACAGCTGTATACTTGCCTGTAGCAATGTTGGTATCCTCTGTGTTTTGATTATTAACCCAGTACACAGATATTGGCAGAGGCAAGCCACTGGAGGCAAATTCTAAGACATTTTTGACAAATAACAACGAATGACAATATTTCATAACATTGATTACTTAATATGCTTTCTACTAAATGGTGAGTAACTAATACATTATCGTACTGGGCATCCTCATAAGGAAGTACAGCAAGAAATGCATTGACATGACCTAACCACCACAAAAACATTATGCAGTATCATAACACGTCTTATCACACTTTGTTACCACTTTGTAGTATGACACATATCAAAAAATGATGAATATGCCATTCTTGCTTTTAATCATATTGAGAGCAAAATAATGAAATGCATGCACTATTAGATTTGAAGATATGCAATGCACATCAGCTTCCTCCTGCCCTGTGCACTAGCTGATGATGCTACACAAGAATTTACAATACAGTTGTCATACAACATACGCTTGAGGGGATAACGTGAGCATAGTGTTGCAATGTATATGCTTTCCATTAAAGGGAGTACAGAATTTGGCCTTTTATCTCCACAATTGTAGATGTTTCCATTAAGTCATATAATAAATAATATTCCTTTAGGGGGAGTAAGTCCTGACCTGTAAACATTCTCTTACACACTGAGTAGTTACAGACTAAAATACTCAACTACCTTCCTGAGACCATAGCTCATAGAGCTGTGTATCAACCATTGACACTATAGAAATAACTTATTTATTTATTATTTTATTTTACATTTGTTGACTGGGAGTGTCCAATTGAGCTCAAACCCTTTTTCAGTGGAGGCCCGGGAAGAAAAGCTCCAAAATGTATAAAAATTTAACATAACAATAGAGATATTCAAGAAGTTACAAATTGTATACAGTTTTTGTCAAAAATTAAAATATGCCATAAACAAAAGGATGATAACAGTTAAGGTATAGTATGTAATATTTTATAATTTAAATAAGTTAGCTAATCTAAAGTTCAGTAAGCAGAGTATGACAAAAGCTTAGGAAGTTACATGAAAAGCATAGGATGTAAATTGTTCATGCTAAGTATTGTGAATTAGTTAGACATTACTATTTAGGTAGGTAGTGGTCAGGGAGGGTGCATACAATAATAGATCCAATGTTTTTTAAAGTAGTCTTTGGTGGCTAACTTGAATTATTTGGGGTGAGTTAGGTTCCTTATTTCTAGTGGTAGTTTGTTCCCTGCAATAGAGGGGTGGTAGCTATATAAGTTGCATCCCATCTTGGATTTAGGTTTGTAAACATTTAATAGGTCTTGGGTTGCACATTGGACATGTCTGGTAGGGGAATAGTGGGAGATGAGGGGTGATAGACATGGGCCGAAAGGCTGATATAAAATGAAGTGTATGATTTGGAGCTGAGATTGTAGAAGCATGTGAGGTATTTCAAGCCAGTTCAGGTATTTTAGGGAGTGACAGTAGTGGGATTTGTATGTTTGTTGAGCTGAAAATCTAGCTATCCTGTGATAGGTTGATTCTAATTTTGTAAGTAGGGAGGAGTTCAAAGTTGTGATTATTTGGGAACAATAAGTTAAGCAGGGTAGAAGGTACACATGAGTAAGATAAATTCTAGCTTCAGCAGTAAGGTATTTGTTATTCTTGTACAGGAGTCCTAGCTTTTGCTGTTTTTTTAGATACAATTGTTAATATGTAGATCAAATTTTAGTTGGTCATTAATGGTAATGCCAAGTAGTTTTGTGCTAGTGTTAACTTCCATATGAGTTTTGTTTAGGGACATTATGGAGAAGGAAGATTTGATTTGATTTGATTTGATTTGGAGATTTAGGGAGGAAGAGTAGCAATTGTGTTATTTTTTAGGGTTGAGGATGAGCTGGTTATTACTGAGCCATGTCTCTACTGAGTTAAAGGATGTCTGGGTAGTTGATAGGCATTCTGAGGGTGAGTTAGCACTAGTGATGACTGTAGAGTCATCGGCATATTGTGCAATGATAGACTGAGGACAAGAAGAGTGAAGTGAGTTAGTGAAGATATTAAAAAGCAGAGGTCCAAGAATGGATCCTTGGTGAAAACCCATTCTTACTGAAAGGGAGGAAGATAGTGTAGAGTCCCATCTCACTGACTGCTGCCTCTCAGTGAGATAGCTAGAGAACCATGAAACTGCATTAGGGGAAAAGTTTAGGTTTGTAAGTTTAAGTAGCAGAGAGTGAGAGACCATGTCAAAAGCCTTTGAGAGGTCAAGGAATAGGCAAGATATGAGTTTATGATCATCTTTGGCTAGAGTTATAGTGTAGAGAAAGAATGGTAGAGCTGTGGTTGTACTATGCTTGGGATGGAATCCATGCTGTGTAGGAGTGGGCAGTTTGTCCTGTATGAGATAATGCATAATGTCCTGTATGAGATAATGCATAACATTTTTTTCAAGGAAAAAGTTATATAAACGCAGTTTAATTATATCTGGCTTGTGTGTAGGAATGTCAGTATTTGCCTATGGACATGACCTAGGTATGTGTGATAGGAGGACCACACATGAATAGTTAGCTCATATAAGAAGTAAAGCAAAAAAGGTTTATCTGCTATCACTGCTGTGTAATGACATCTACATGGGAACTATTTCACTCTTCATTTCAATGTGGTTGGACTATAAAGGGTTTTTGGCAGTGTGGTCACCATATTGCATATGTGCCTCCTATTGGAGCTGCCATACATACACGTTTAAACACAGTCTGATAAAATACATCTCTGAATACAGTATAGCATCATGTTTTAAATCACAGTTTTCCCTGAAGTGAACCTTGTTGAACACATTTGTAATATCTGCATGACAGTATACAATGACACCTCAGAAACAGCTGCAGTATTGGCATCACATAGTAAGGCAATTGTTGAAAATTTACATTTCACGTACGACAGCTGTATACTTGCCTGTAGCAATGTTGGTATCCTCTGTGTTTTGATTATTAACCCAGTACACAGATATTGGCAGAGGCAAGCCACTGGAGGCAAATTCTAAGACATTTTTGACAAATAACAACGAATGACAATATTTCATAACATTGATTACTTAATATGCTTTCTACTAAATGGTGAGTAACTAATACATTATCGTACTGGGCATCCTCATAAGGAAGTACAGCAAGCAATGCATTGACATGACCTAACCACCACAAAAACATTATGCAGTATCATAACACGTCTTATCACACTTTGTTACCACTTTGTAGTATGACACATATCAAAAAATGATGAATATGCCATTCTTGCTTTTAATCATATTGAGAGCAAAATAATGAAATGCATGCACTATTAGATTTGAAGATATGCAATGCACATCAGCTTCCTCCTGCCCTGTGCACTAGCTGATGATGCTACACAAGAATTTACAATACAGTTGTCATACAACATACGCTTGAGGGGATAACGTGAGCATAGTGTTGCAATGTATATGCTTTCCATTAAAGGGAGTACAGAATTTGGCCTTTTATCTCCACAATTGTAGATGTTTCCATTAAGTCATATAATAAATAATATTCCTTTAGGGGGAGTAAGTCCTGACCTGTAAACATTCTCTTACACACTGAGTAGTTACAGACTAAAATACTCAACTACCTTCCTGAGACCATAGCTCATAGAGCTGTGTATCAACCATTGACACTATAGAAATAACTTATTTATTTATTATTTTATTTTACATTTTTTGACTGGGAGTGTCCAATTGAGCTCAAACCCTTTTTCAGTGGAGGCCCGGGAAGAAAAGCTCCAAAATGTATAAAAATTTAACATAACAATAGAGATATTCAAGAAGTTACAAATTGTATACAGTTTTTGTCAAAAATTAAAATATGCCATAAACAAAAGGATGATAACAGTTAAGGTATAGTATGTAATATTTTATAATTTAAATAAGTTAGCTAATCTAAAGTTCAGTAAGCAGAGTATGACAAAAGCTTAGGAAGTTACATAAAAAGCATAGGATGTAAATTGTTCATGCTAAGTATTGTGAATTAGTTAGACATTACTATTTAGGTAGGTAGTGGTCAGGGAGGGTGCATACAATAATAGATCCAATGTTTTTTAAAGTAGTCTTTGGTGGCTAACTTGAATTATTTGGGGTGAGTTAGGTTCCTTATTTCTAGTGGTAGTTTGTTCCCTGCAATAGAGGGGTGGTAGCTATATAAGTTGCATCCCATCTTGGATTTAGGTTTGTAAACATTTAATAGGTCTTGGGTTGCACATTGGACATGTCTGGTAGGGGAATAGTGGGAGATGAGGGGTGATAGACATGGGCCGAAAGGCTGATATAAAATGAAGTGTATGATTTGGAGCTGAGATTGTAGAAGCATGTGAGGTATTTCAAGCCAGTTCAGGTATTTTAGGGAGTGACAGTAGTGGGATTTGTATGTTTGTTGAGCTGAAAATCTAGCTATCCTGTGATAGGTTGATTCTAATTTTGTAAGTAGGGAGGAGTTCAAAGTTGTGATTATTTGGGAACAATAAGTTAAGCAGGGTAGAAGGTACACATGAGTAAGATAAATTCTAGCTTCAGCAGTAAGGTATTTGTTATTCTTGTACAGGAGTCCTAGCTTTTGCTGTTTTTTTAGATACAATTGTTAATATGTAGATCAAATTTTAGTTGGTCATTAATGGTAATGCCAAGTAGTTTTGTGCTAGGTTTAACTTCCATATGAGTTTTGTTTAGGGACATTATGGAGAAGGAAGATTTGATTTGATTTGATTTGATTTGGAGATTTAGGGAGGAAGAGTAGCAATTGTGTTATTTTTTAGGGTTGAGGATGAGCTGGTTATTACTGAGCCATGTCTCTACTGAGTTAAAGGATGTCTGGGTAGTTGATAGGCATTCTGAGGGTGAGTTAGCACTAGTGATGACTGTAGAGTCATCGGCATATTGTGCAATGATAGACTGAGGACAAGAAGAGTGAAGTGAGTTAGTGAAGATATTAAAAAGCAGAGGTCCAAGAATGGATCCTTGGTGAAAACCCATTCTTACTGAAAGGGAGGAAGATAGTGTAGAGTCCCATCTCACTGACTGCTGCCTCTCAGTGAGATAGCTAGAGAACCATGAAACTGCATAAAGACATCCTTCCCCCTGGCTATAACATCTTAAGACTACATTGAACCAAAAAAAAGGAGGAGGTGTAGCTATCATGTACACTGGAAACCTCACACTAACCTCGCTAGTGTCCTGCTCCCTTCCACACTCTCCTGCAGAACTTATTTTTGCTAACTGTAAAATTAATCCCCACACCTCACTTAACATTGCTGCAATCTACATTCCACCAGGTGACAACATCACAGTACTGGAAAGTATTCTTTCCCCTCTCTCCTCTTGCCTCCACAGTGAGACTATAATCATGGGAGATGTCAACATCAACTGGTCAGTTCTCACCATGGTATCCCCCTCCAATCCCCTTTCACCTCCAATAACTTACATGGTTTCACCCAACTAGTAACTACACCTACTTATACCACTAAATATACTACACATTCATCTATACCTGGCTGGATCCTAGTATCACATCCCCATAAATATCACTTTCCTGAAACTCTACCAGACACCCTCACTGACCAGTGCCCAACCAACGTCCTCCATTTTAGCCCACACGTACTCAAACCCCAGAAAATCAAAGCATTCTGTAAACTAAAAATTTTGATCCGGATGAACTAAGCAGTCAACTCTCAACTATCAACTGGTCCTTTCTCAGACAGCTACACCTCGACGAAGCTGTTACAGAATTTAACAATATATTCCTTAACATACTCAACTCCCTTGCTCCCATACGGAATGTCAGAATAAAATCTGCCATATCACCTTGGCTAACTCCCTCCACTCACTCTCTAATGGCTCAAAGGGCCAAAAATTCGAAGCTCTGGACCAAAACCAAACTGCCCATTCACCTCCAACAATACAGCCAATTTCAAAACCTTACTAAGAAAGTAATTATCAATGACAAGAGAAACTACTACTCAAATCCCTCTGAAACACACCTACATAAACCAAAGAAATTCTGGCATACAATTAATCAAATCCTTTATCCAGGTAACCCGTCTACTCTCCAGCCAAGCCCCTCTATCACTCCCTTTGAAACTGCTACTAACTTTAACCCCTACTTCATAGACTCCATCAGTAAACTTATCAACCATACAAACTCAAACTCTACCCCACCGTCCTTCTCTCCTATTCCCTCTAACACCTCCTCTGCTTTCTGCTTAAAAACTGTATCCACCACATACATAAAATCTCTGCTCCTTAAGCTTAACCTATATTCTCCTTCAATAGATGGTCTCCCTCCACTCTTTATCCAACTAGCTGCCAACTCCCTAACCCTACCCATCTCTATTCTCATCAACCGATCTATTACTGAAGCTAAATTCCTAGCCATTTGGAAAAAGTTCTACACTCTTCCCATCCATAAAGGAGGCAACTCCACCAAACTATCCAACTATTGGCCCATAGCAATTCTATCACCCCCCTCAAAGATCTTGGAGAAATGTGTGCACAAACAAATCCTACAACACTTTACACAAGAGAACCTAATCACCCCCACCCAACATGGCTTTCACCCTGGTCATAGTACCTCTACAGTTCTCATCTCCTTCACAAGCACCATTTCACAAGCCAGAGACCAGAATAAACTAGTCTCCTGTCTCTTTCTTGACCTCTCAAATGCATTCAACACCGTCTCCCACCCCCTACTGTTAGACAAACTCTCTCAATTAAACCTATCCACCACCACTGTCTCACGGTTCTCTAGTTACTTCAGCAACCATTTCCAATCTGTCAAATGGAGCTCTGCTCTCTCTGCTGAATGCACTATACAGATGGGAGTACCGCAATGGTCAATTCTAGGACCACTGCTATTTAATACTTTTACTAATCAATTATGATTAATTGATCAGGTTAATTAATTGGTTAGGGTTGGAGAGCAAAGTGAGCCTGAGCCATGGGCTCAAGCTCAATGCCAAGAAATGTATAGTTATCCCCTTTGGGAAAAAAACATGTACGCATGAATTACCACATAGGTGTCAGTACACTAAACACCGAAAGTGTGATAAGAGACTTAGGGATACAGGTGAACAATGGTCTCACCTTCGATAACCACATTACCACAACAGTCAAGAAATCCTTCTATGTGGCACACCTCATCACTAAGGGCTTTTCATCCAGAAAAAATGAGGTCATTGTCCCACTGTACTCATCCCTCATTAGACCCATTATAGAATACAATGCTCCATTTGGTATGTACTTCTCAAGACATCTGCAACAACTGGAAAGGCCACAGAAATACCTCACTAAAAAATCACAGGCCTAAAGCAGATGCCCTACACTGACCGCCTTAAAAATCTCCAGCTATACTCTGTCGCATATCGTCTACTCAGTGGCGATCTCTGCTTAACATACAAGGCCATGTCAAACCCAGAGCTGTTGGACATGCTACACTTAAAGAAATCCCAATCCCTCAGAGCCACACTCTCCAGGGATCTAAACCTTGTCATCACAATAAACAAAACATGCTGGAGGGATAGGTTCCTGACCCAGAGACTCCCCAGACTCTGGAATAGACAGCTCATACATGTCAAGCAGAGTGCCTCTTTGGCCCTCTTCAAATGGAACCTTGACGATCGGATGGGGAGAAACGATATTCACTCCAGAGATCACGTCAGTCACCCTGCTAGACAGGGGTCTAGGGAAGTAAATAGTGTGGGAAGAAATAGCCAGGGAATTGTTATGGCTAGGCTTGTATAGGCCCTAGGGCTGATAGCCTAGTACCAACCTTTGAACCTATGATCTATCTTTACCCCATAATCATCACTAGTACAGTATACAGATGACTCCACAGTCATCACCATTGCTGATACCCTTCCTGAACTCCATAACACAGGACTCCTTCTTGTCTATTGAAAACTGGCTCAACCAAAACCATCTAATCTTTAATCCGAAAAAGGCCAAACTATTACTTTTTGTACCAAAAACAATGACCCACCTGAAACCATCCTTCACCATCACTTTCAACAATAACACACTAATCACAGTAGAAAGCCACAACAAACTACTAGGAGTCATTATTGATGACCAGCTAAAATTTGAACTGCATGTTCAAAGTAACATTAAGAAAACTCATCAAAGGCATGGTCTCCTTTATAGAAACAAAAACTTTCTTTCATGTAAGACTAAAACAGCTCTATCACATGCCTACCTATTACCAACCCTTCTCTATGCCTCTCAAATTCTTACCAATTTACAGGCTACACTTATTTCTAAACCAGAGCCCACTTACAACAAGGTAGCTAAATTTGCGACTGAACTACCATACTCCTCTCATCACTGCTTAGCACTTAGAAAACTGAGCTGGTTAGAATTCCCCCATAACCTCCTCCTCTCACAGCTTCAGATAATTCATTCTATTCTATACCAGCCCATTTTCTGCCCCAGCATCACATCTCTCATCTCACTCTACACCCCAGCTAGAACACTCTGGAGCTCTGACCAACATCTCCTGTCCAAGAAAAACATAGGAAAAAAAACCTTTATAGCTGTTACCCTGCTGACAACTGGAATAAACTACCACTAGACATTCGACACATTAGACTCAAACCCCAATTCAGAAAGGCAGTAAAAATTCACTTAAGCAAAACTAAACTATGTCTGTGCTATCTCCCACCTGACTGACCCATCTCTCTAAGCTATCCTGTCTCTGACCTTTCTATTACATCAGTGTAACCCTACCTTTCTCCTAATCTCTCTTCATTTCAACACTGCAGGTCATCTTTCCTACCTCTCTGCCTCTAACCTACACTCTTAAAATATTATTTTTGTACTTGACCACCTCTTCTGTCATTCACAGCCAGTTTAAACTGTTCTGGTATATAACTTTTCAACAGTTAAATGACTAAGCTTAGAAACCTTTACTCACTTATCTTTAAATAAACTGAAACCACTATTCTTTGCCTTGTAAATGTTATCTGCATTATTTATTGTACTCTTCACTCTACCTATACATGTTGAAATGTAGATTCTAATTGCCATGTATGTTAAACCTGCTATTGCTGGGCAGCCACAGTGATGCAGCGGTTAGCATTGCAGCCTCACAGCAAGAGGTTCTCTGGTTTGATTCTTGGCTGGGGTGCCTTCTGTGCGGAGTCTGCATGTCCTCCCTGTGGTCGCGTGGGTTTCCACCAGGTGATCCGGTTTCCTCCCACATCCCAAAGACATGCTGTAAGTGGATTGGACACTCTAAATTGACCATAGGTGTGAGTGTGTCTGTGCCTTCTGTGGAAGGTTGGGTGCCCGGCTGGCAAATCGATACTGTAAAACTCCACTGCCAATCATGAGCGGACAGGTGATCCGCTCTGGTGACCCCTAACCAGGAAAAAGCCGAAAGAAGAAGAAGAAGTTAAACCTGCTATTGCATATGTCTATGAGACATTTTGTATTATTATGTTTGTACTAAGTCAACATAATAGTATGCATCTGTGGAGCTTTTCTCCCTGGCTCTCCACTGAAAGAGGTCTCTGTCCCAGTTGGATCAGCCGACGCAACAGATGACAAATAAATAAATACATAAATAAATAAATAGATAAATAAATAAATAAATACATTTGCTGGGATTAGAAACAAGTATCCACTCTATCAGGGAGTTTGGTGAATGAGAGATATTAGAATGAGTAGGTTTAGGGATTAGTGGTGTAAATCCATAGAGATTTATGACATGTGGAGAGTTTGGATTGTTGAGGTTCTGCCAATTAACGTTTACATCCCCAAGAAGGATAGTTTCATTAGAGATGTTTGGGAGAGATATGAGAGTATATTTTCCAGCCGGGGAATCTTGTCCCCTGGCTAATACTGTGATGGTAGTACAGTTGTTGAGGTTTAAGGTTTACTGCCAGTATTTCAACAGGTGTATAGAAGGGAATAGGTTGCTTAGGATGGGAGAGAGTGAGGTTACTTGAATAAACTATGTCAACACCACCACCTTTTTCTTTAAGCGGTCTTGGCAAAGTATGTTGTAATTGGGGGGAGAGTGTCTTCATCTTGATTTTTGGGTTTAAACTAAGTTTCAGTTATGGAGATAATGTCTGGGATATGAATAGATACCCATGCATGAAATTCACTTAGTTTGTTAAGATACTTCAAGTATTGATAGAATAGAAGGAAATATGCTTGCTAGTTATGGACTGTAGGCTAGAATTTAGGGTAGTATTTTGTGGAGTGGTAAAGTTAGTAGTAGGACCAGAATTTGAATGTATGTCACCTGATAAAAACAGGGTTCTTGGGAAATAGTAAGGTTTCATTTTTAGTGGGTAGTTGTGAAATTATTTTGTCTTATACTTAGATGTAAGATCGCTGGAGGGAGGGATTTTTATTTTGGGGAGTAGTATATTCATTGGAAGGATAGATGTACAGATGAGTATGGGTTGCTGAGGGTAATAAAAGATGTTAGAGTGAGGGTAGGTGGGGGCTTTATGGACAGGGGTTAAGAGTGAAAGGGGTGATGTGATAGTGAGTAGGATAAATAATGGAGATAGAAGTAGGACAGAATGATTGAGAAAGGCATCTTTGGAGAGGGAGAGGGAGAGAGAGGTTTTAAAGTTGAGTAAATGATAGTTAGATCAGTGGGAGTGGGTTGAGAGTCTGGTATGGGTTAGTAGAAAGTAATGGGATGAGAAGTATTGAAACAGCAGTATAGTAAAAACATGCTGTGATGAACTAAGTTAAGTTAACAGTACGCTGTGGGCAGTAGCTTGAGTACAAAAAGGGGAGTAGTTAGAGGGTGGGAGGAAAAATAGTGGTTAGGTATAAAGGAAATTATATGGGGGTGGGTGGGAATGGGGGTGGGAATAGAGAAAAGTGAGCCTGAGCACAATGAGGGCGAATAGAGCGGGGCTACACCTGGAATGGAGGATAGTATGAAAAACAATCAGTCAGTACAATCCAGTTTCAGGGGAAGACTGGAGCCATGTTTTAAGTGAAACAAGCAAGCTAGAATCTGCAAGGGAATGGTCAGTTTGTGATATTTTCTGTTATAAAACAGGGAGCTTCAGTTCACTGGGAAGGAGGTAATATTATAGTTATGCTAAGGCTTATACAAAAGAAATAAACAGCACATTATGGGTAATATAGTAATATTGTAAACTTAGGGTGATATAGATCATGTCAGAGATTTAATAAAAAAAACAGTAAATTAAGAGTCAGAAGTGGGTGAGGTACAGAAAAAAATAGCAGGACAGAAAGTGGAGGATGGCATTCCTGATAACGTGCTCACAATGGGTAGGCTTTCCTACAAGTAGTTTTAATAGAATACTGGTAGTATAGGATAATTAGATATCCATTAGTTATTAATATTAAGTATCTGCATTCTTTGTTTCAGTTTTAATGGTTTTGGGTGGTTTGGTTTGGTGAATGGTTTGGTTTAGTCATAATGATATGTGATATGTTGTGAAGCACACACTTGAAGGGATTACATCAATAGTTTGCTAGAATGGTTATGACTCCCCTAAAATGTAGACTAAGGCCTCAAAATCTCTAGCCCTTTTAGTATTTACACAAGTGTGAGTGTGTCATATCATAATTGCTTAGGTAAGCCACTCCTGTCTGTCACTATTATCTGAGAGACATACATTACCAGATTCAAACCCATGCCTTCCTCAGTCCACAATCTAGAGAGCTGTCTACTAGTGCTACTGCTGTCTGCTACTGCAATTATTTTTGAGTTTTTGAACTTAGGACAGGAATTAAGAGTAGTCTATGGTGCACTGTGTGAAGCTTCATGCAAATAAGGAGTACAGATACACACATAGATTTGAATCTGAGCCATTTCAGAATACATATAGTCACTTACACATGTCCTGATCTTTGTAGTAAAGTATTCATTATATGGATAGTACAGGAAAATACTTAACACTATCCTCATATTTGCTGGCTGTCCACATGTTAATGCATGCTGCAATTCCTTTGCAATTTTTTTTCTGCCACATCACTGAGTACTATGAACAGATAAACACTGAAATGAGAAGCCGCCAGTCCGCACAGTATAGCACACCAGTTTTATTAACTTTCCAAGGACAAAACACTTAATGAATCACTGCATTTTTTGCCTTAATTCCAGACTTCATTAGATAAAATTAATACACTTAAAAACCATCCCATTTATATCCAACCCGCTCTTTAAAACATCCAATGAGAGCAAAGAATTAAATTAAAACTCATGAATAAACATAGGCTTATTATTAATAATACATTCACCCTAAAAAGTTCAGTCCTTTAAATTATTATATATCACTCACAAAAATCGATCTCACTGAGTACTGACATCACTACATAGTAACATAAATCTATGTGTTAGATTTCATATCCTTCAGAAAAATGCATATTAGTGCCACATATTTTATCCTAGTACATTGTAAGTGTGTAGGAGCAATGACTGTAAACTGAGCCTAGTATCTGAGAATTTTTCCCATTATTAATTCTTGTTTTGTCTTGGTATCTTGCAGTTATTGCTGGGAAGGTATGAGCAGGGTTGGGATAATAGTAGACCGCATAAAGGTCCAATCAGGATACTTCTGATGGAATAATACATGCATCAATTATTTCACAAGGCAAAATGTAATGAAATATGAATCATCATTTACTGTCAGTTACCATTAGGGCTCAGTGCCAGGCATTATGTTCATAGGTTCATAGATTAGTACTAAACTAACTGCCCTTGCGAGCCATTTTAAGCCTAGCCAATTATCCCTTGTGAGACTCAAACTCTGCACCTTGTGCTTGTAAGGCAAACACCTTAACCATTAGGCCACTCTCCCGTAAACAGCTCTTGCAAGGCTCAAACCAGGAACCCTGCACACCCTAGACAGGGTGATTTACCACTAAGCCATGACAGTAAATACCAAAGGCAAGACTGATGAGACAGAAGGGGGAGGGGGGTAAAGAAAGAAAGAAAGAGAGGGAGAGAGAGGGAGAGAGACAGAGAAAGAGAAAAAGGTTTTCGTTTATGGGCCATTTCTCATCATCTTTGTGGTGTGTTAATCTTTACCTTGTCATCAAAATAATTCTGCACTCTGTGAAAAATAAAGGGTTTCAAATATGGATCAAACAGGGGTATGATGGTGGAACAATTAGGCATAAGCAGGATACTGTTGGGTTAATATATGTACCAACACTTCCACACATAATATTTATTTGAAAAAAATAATAATTAATGCTTGAGATGTTTCTGGACTGAGTACTTCATAGTCTGCACCAGCATTCTGCAGACCTGCACAGACTATTCAGGAACTCATAATTCACATAGTAAAACTCATACAGCTGAACAGACAATGAGAACAGATTGACGCAAGGGAGTATCTGTACATCAGACTTCACTGCAGTAATGACAATTGAAACATCTCACATCATGTAAATTAAACCTTAAATCTTATGAAACATATGAGAATAACTGTCTCCTCGAAGTGCTATGAGTTTTCCTTTTTGTTGTGCAGATAGATGAGGCACCATAGTTTGACATGAAATATATTATTGCAACTGAAGGTTAAATCTTCAGTTTTTGACATAAAATGTCATTCACTGTCATTTGCCACTGGTACATAATACCAAGCACTGAGCAAATAATGAGGGCAAAATATGAGGCTTTATTTTATTGGCCATCTCTGGCCATTTGTGTTGTGTGTTATTGTATCTTTAAACTGAATTAAATGCATGAAAAGAGGATGATAAGACAGCAGTGAAAGTTGGGAGAGGATGGGTGGGCAAGCAGCGGGTAGGACATAGGATGAAGAATAAAGGAACATGCAGCATAGTAGCAGCAGAGTACCACAGCTACCCACCTCTACACAATATAAAAGTGTACCTCAACAAATGATTTGGGGAATTTGAATACTCACCATATCAAGTGTGTGTGATAGCAACGTCATAATGTTGTATAGCCAGTTGGACCAAAAAAGTGTGCCAGACATGCACATAGGCAAAGTGAAGAGTTATGCATGGTGCAATTTTTTTTTTTATGCAGGACAGGTGACATTGTTTTTAATTGGAGAGAGATGAATGTTAGAAAGAGTGGTTAGAAATAAGACAGCTAGGCAGTTGGGGTAGATTAGTTAGCAGGGCAGACATACTGGACATACAAGGCAGACACGGATGTGATGGACAAAAAAGGATGGGGGACTCTATGTTTGTAGAAGGATAGAGGACATTAGAGGTGCTTCTTTGTTCAGCACGAGTACAGTGAAAATCTAGTTCTTACCTTCAGAACTATCATCACTTTCCTGTTGCAGACACCTGGTCATTACCAGATTGGGAACTGACTTGGATTGTCAGTGCAGAACTTTCTTGGTTCTAACAATGTGATCACTGAGGCCCCTTTCCTTAATGACCACCGCCAGCCCTGTCAGCTCCAGACAGGTGACATAATCACCACCTTCACTAGCACTACTCCCAGTGGGTAGGACTGCACTAGCTCTGGGAAAGAACTACCTGACGCACTTGGAACAGGTAGTGCAGGAGATGAGGAGGCAACACTGAAAAGCTGTGAAGCAGATGTGCTGGGTGTCTGTGCTACATGTGGTGGGCAAAAGGCAAACCCCCATTTCTCGGTCACCCATGTCCCCCGGAATCTTTTTTAAAGTTTTTTTGTCTATTCCTTCTAGCATGTCGAGGGATCAGTTGCTAGTGTCCTCTCCTGCTCAGCTGGTGAACCTGGGAATATTGAGGCAATGTTACAATTGCCTCATGTACACAGACAACCCTCTCCTCCTCCCACAAAACACAAATACGTGCGAGAGATGCAACTATACGGCCAAACTGGAGGCTGAGCTCTCTCAACATAGGACTGGCAAGACCAGTCAGGAGGAGAAGGTTACCACACACACTATAGACCCAGTCTCACATAGTACTATCACAACCTCAAATCATACACATAAACACACAAAGACATACTCGGAGGCTCTGATCAAAAATCTACCAAAACAGCAGAGGCCACCAAAGCAGACACTCAAACAACCACCACCTCAGAACAAAACACCTGCAACACATAGACCTCACAGTCAGAGTGTTAAACAGTCACAGCCCTTAAGGCCAAACACAATGCCAGACACACTAGTCATTGGTGACTCCATAGTCAGACGCACTGACGTCCCGCTCACCAGACTGAGTAAGGAGAAGGTCACAGTAAGCTGCCTGTCGGGCGCTAGAATCCACCACATAACGCAAGCACTCAGGTCTCTCAACAGCAGGTACAAATACGACTCAGTCATTGTCCACGCTGGTGTAAACGACCTGAGACGTACCTCCTTGGACTACATGAAAAGAGACATTGAGGAGCTCTCTGATTATGTAGCCCAGGCAGGTATGACCCTGACCTTGAGCAGTATCCTACCTTCACCAAGAATGATGCCACAATACAGAGATAAGATGATCAGCTTTAACAATTGGCTTAAACACTGGTGTCATTCAAAAGGGATCCAGTGTCTGTCTGCCTGGGATGACATGCTGGACAAGCCACGCTGCTTCGCAAGGGACGGCTTGCACCTGTCACCCCTGGGATTCCGGATATTGGCAAAGGCTCTTGCCACCCCCATAGTGCCTTTTTTAGGCAAAGCTCAAATTCTAAACCTACCACCCTAGAACACAAAAAAGGAAAAAAACTAAGGGTAATGCTGCTCAATGCCAGAAGTCTAAATCTCAAAATGCACGCACTCGAGGCCCTTCTCAGTATGGAGAACATCGATGTCTGTGCTGTGACAGAAACCTGGTTCAAGGCTCCTGAGAGCACCCCAGCACTATCAGGTTTTACCTCATATCATGTGTTCCGGCCCCAAGATCCGGACAATACCAAGAAAGGAGGGGGGGTATCCATATTCATCAAGGACACCCACACCTCAAGACTGGTGGCAACGCACGATGCATCGGAGACCATCCAGGTGCAATTAACCATAGGCAAGACTGCTCTGCAAATTGTAGCATGCTACAGGCCACCCTCACAAACTCAGGAACCTCACATGGCCTTCCTGAAAAAACTAGAGGGGATAAATGTATCACCAAACACCATCATACTAGGTGACTTCAATTACCCTAATATAGACTGGGAACACTACTCAAGCCCAAACACCCTAGCCCAAAAGTTCCTGGAATTCATAAACTCAAATGCCATGGAACAACTAGTCACCATCCCCACAAGAGGAGATAACATACTTGATCTCATCATCACGAACATGGGAGCACAATGTTCAACACCGGAAGTATACCCCTCACTGGTGAGATCAGATCACAAACTAATCTCGCTGGAGGTCCTCATCCCACCCCCACCTGAAATAAAAAAGACCACAGTAAAGAACTTCTCGAAAGCCGACTTCACATTTCTAAAGACTAGTGTGGTCTCCTTTAAGGCCCCCGAGCCGGCGGAAAACAGTACTCAAGCCGCTGAATCACTTACAAATGCCTTCTACCAGCACCTGCAGGACTGCATGGATAAGGCAATCCCAAGCAAAACAAAGACTCTTTGTACCAAAGGCAAGCGTCCAGTCTGGTGGACCCCAGCCATAAACAAGCTCTACAACAAAAGGAGGAAGCTACTACAAGATAGAGCAAAATCCTTAAAAGGCAAGACACCCTTGATCACTATAAGTAAGAAACTGAGAGCTCTCATAAAATCATCCAAAGCAAATTTTGAGAGAAAAATAGCTAAAGACTCAAAAGACAATCATAAGGCCTTCTTTAGCTATGTTAGAAACCTGGGAGGAAACTCCCAGATATGCTCAGAACTAGTTCAAAATGATGTGAAGATTACTGATCCTAAAGACATTGCCAACATACTGGCTGACAGGTTCAGTGCAAACTTCTCCCCCCCAAAAGGAGAGATATCTATACCAAATGATTGCAGCCCCCCAAACATCTCCAACGCCCAAGTGAGAACTGCTCTCTCCAAAGCAAAAAACACAGCATCCATGGGACCTGATGGTGTCCCCGGCTGTGTGCTCCACGAACTCAATGATGAATTAAACCCACAGCTAGGACAGCTGTTTAATCAAAGTCTTACCTCTGGATATGTACCCAGGGAGTGGCGCACTGCAGCTATGGTCCCACTTCACAAAGGCGGTGCCTCCACCGACCCAGGAAATTACCGGCCCATTAGCTTGACAAGCCTTATCTGCAAAGCCATGGAGAGGATCATAATGGACCTCATAAATAAAGACATAGGGAATTTGCAGACTTTGGATCCAACCCAGTTTGGCTTTGTCAAAGGCAGATCATGCCTTTTAAACTTGGTTGACTTTTTCGAAACAGTCACCAAAGCCATTGATGAGGGAAAGGCAGTCCATACAGCCTACCTCGATCTGGCGAAGGCCTTCGATACAATACCCCACTCGGGTATCATTGAAAAACTCATCAGCTTAAATGTTAACCCATACATCACAAGATGGGTTGCAAACTGGCTGAGTGACAGAACCCACAGGGTCAGAGTTGCTGGCGCCATGTCAGACTCAAAGCCTGTCACAAGTGGTGTCCCACAGGGCTCAGTCCTGGGCCCACTCTTGTTTGGCATCTACTTTTCTGAAGTACAAGCAAACACAGGAGGGTTATGGCTGACAAAGTTTGCAGATGACTGCAAACTGGGCACCATAGTAGAAAACACATCTGACACAGATATCCTTCAGAAGGGTCTCACAGAAACGGATAACTGGTGCTGGAGCCATGGCCTAAAGTTAAATGCCAAAAAATGCATAGTCATACCCTTCGGGAAAAACAAGGTTACCCCTAGCTACCAAATAGGTGGCAATCCACTGAGCACAGAAGAAGTTATCAGGGACCTGGGGACCCAGGTTGATAGTAGTCTGTCATTCGACACCCATGTAGCTAAAGTGGTTAGGAAGACCTTCTACATTGCCCACCTTATCATGAAGGGATTCTCATCTAGATCAAGGGAGGTCATAGTCTCCCTTTACTCATCACTCATCAGACCAATGATTGAGTACAATGCCCCATTCGAATGTATCTGACCCGACACTGCAGCAGCTGGAGAGGCCACAAAAGTTCCTCACCAAAAGGATAAAGGATCTCAAAATCTGTCCTATGCTGCCCGACTGAAAGAACTCCAGCTCTATTCAGTCGCCACCGCTTGCTCAGAGGTGACCTTTGCCTAACATACAAGGCCATGTCAAACCCAGATTTGATGAATATGCTTCACCTCAAAAATCTAGATCCATCAGAGCCACAAGGGCGGGAGACTTAAACCTCGACACGGCTATTAATAGGACGTGCTGGAGGGATAGATTCATCACCCAAAGACTCCCTATGCTGTGGAACAAAATCCCGGTATATGTGAGGCAGAGCACCTCGCTGGCCTTGTTCAAGAGAAATCTTGACCAATGGATGGGAGATCGCAGATATACCCCAGGGATTACCTCAGTGTCACTGCTCGACAGAGGCACAGCAAAATAATGGGTATAGTTCCCCATACTAAAGGGGTGGCGTAAGCCACAAAACGATGGGCTAGGCTTGTAAATGCCCTCGGGCAGATAGCCTAGTATGAACCTATGAACCTACCATTATGCAAATGTGGTTGGCATGGTTGTGCAGGTTTACACACTGGTCATGAAATGTGATATCACAAACTGGCAGAAAAATACTTAAATTGTTGTATGAGGACCTTTGCAGACATGGCTGGAGATGGGAAGGATGATCCCAAATTCAGGGCACAGAGGTGGGGATTGGAGTTAAAAATATCTGTTGCCGTCTTCATGAAAAGCTGCAGCTGTAGGATGCTGCAGGGGGACTATACCTGGTCTCATTATAAGGGTGAGGCTTGGAACAGTCTAGCCAAGGCTCTCTCCAGTGTGATTGGCAAACCATGCATAAGTGAGCAGTGCAACACCATTACAGTGACCAGAGAGAGCACAAGCAGACACAACCCAGTCAGTAATGGATGAGTTTAGAACTGCTGACATCCCACAGTTGTGCAAGTATACAGATAAAGCAACTAAAATGATATGTAATGGTGTAGATAGAGAAGACTGGTATGCATATTCTTTGTCTCTTTTTCCCTTCTTTATTTTAAAGCTGCAAAGGAAATATCACTCATCAGAGGCACATTCTGAGAGGCTGGAAAGATTCAGGGATTCAGGGAGGTGAGGGATATGTATGCAGCACAACTGAACATGATTTTATTAACTATATTGGGATTCTATAGATCAGCAGAAACTTATGCATGCTGATCTTAACTGTAACAAGCATGTATACTTTCTTCTGTGACTTTTGGTAATTGTATTAGGCAAGTGTAATGCTGTATTCAGATTAGGTGGGTTCAGTTTCCAAAAGTAACATATTCATTCACATTCAACAAATATCATTTTTAAAATTTAATTACAGCAGTATTGGCTTTAATGTCATGTTGTTAAGTTAATCTGTGCCATCTTTAAAAGCATATATGGGGTATCTGCAAATTCCATGTATTTCTCATAATAATTCACAATAATTTTTGGGATTGGGAAAGCTGTATAGCTAATATAATAATTACTGGTATAAAGTATGAACATGAAATATAATGGTTCTAACCATCTCTTTTCTTTTTTGTCTCACCTCACTCTTTATCTCTTTTTTTTTCTTTTTTTTAACTGGAAACACTCCATTCTGATATTATCCATTTCTGCCAACAAACTGAATACTTTTTAGCACATGGAGGTAGGCCAACCACAGCAGCTCAGCATGCCAACCCTTCACTGGCTTCCACACCAGCAACTAGCATCTCTGGGACACTACCTGGAAGTACTGCCTCTACAACCCCTGCACTATATGGCCCATACACATCAGATAGCATTGCCCTGGCTGTTGGTGCATTGATACCCTCCAGGAGTATTGGTGGAGGTGGTGATTGCATCACTTTCCAGAAGCTGCCATTGATGATGTGTGATGTCATATAAACTAGTCTTGGTGCCTGGATTAGCCACCTGTAGAAGTTGCTCATTAAAACAGAAAAGAGACTCCCACATCAAGTAGTCTCCCAGGGAACTGAGGAAGGGGAGAGTGGGTGATGACTAAATTCTCACTATTCCCATGCTTGTTAGGCAAGTGCCTCTGATGTCTCTTACCTATCCCCAGTCATGTTGTCTTTTATGTCTATTACTATCCCTGTGTCTGTCTTGTTTGTCCTGTTTGTCTGGACTGGCTTTCTCACCTACCCTACCTACCTGACCCTCACATTTCTACGCCCTTTCCCCAACATTCCTCTCTTCTTGAAATCCAAATAAAAAAAATATGCACCTGCCTCACAAAAAAAAAAAAAAATGCCCGGTAAATAGCTCTCCACTTTGCATATGTGCCTTTTCAACACATTTAATTCTGTCCAATTAGCTAAACAACATTATTTCATTGTTATCACCAATCTGTATTGTGGTGACAGTCCAAGTTCATCCAATTCTCTATATACTCACATTACAGTATTGAAGAATTGGATATCTATGGTTCTTTCCTAATTCCCTCCTGCAAATTCCTTTATTGCTTTCCCTTTATTCTTCCCTCTACTTGCCCCCCATTTTACCACTTTCCTATCAGCCCCATTTTTTACATATGCTCAAAAATAGAATCACACATGACACAAGTGGCCAGAAGTGGCCCATAAAAAGTCTTCACTTTTTGTCCTTGGCATTTGCATGGAGTTTGGCATCATGCACCAATGCCAAGCAGTGGTGAGTTGCTGGGCGTGTCCTAACGCATAACCTGGTGATTTTTTGCCATTGGTTGCACTATTCTTGTTATTTCTTCTCAATACTGCTTAAACTCGCTGCACAAAAGGAACACAGAGTAAAGCCACTACTTTGAAACAGTTACTATGACAGTTCTTTACACTGCTGAATGCAAGAAAATGTAACTTCCTATGTAGAATGTTGAAATGAATCACTGATTACTGGTCAAATATGAGTGTTTGAAGTTGCACCCATCTGTCCAGCTATAATATAATTATCCAATCTATTTCTGCTTATCATACACCTGTTGTCCCTGTCCTATTTCCTCTTTACCCCTATGTCAGTCATTTTATGCTACGGAGCATGGAGCTTAATAATGAGAACAGACCAAAACATGCCAATGAATCTTCATTACACCAAACATTGTTATGTGCATGTTCATCTCTCCTTGTATTGACCTCTTCACTCCCATCCCTCTTTACATGAGTGCATCTATTAGGCTGAGGGATGTGAAGGTCATCTCAGGGTTTCGACATAGTGTCATGACTCTGGTGATGGATAATACAAACATGTTGACTTGATGTAATAGATTACCAGTGCTGCTATAGTGTGAAATGTTTAAAAATCTGCTGTAGGATTCCGTTTCTGTCATATTCTGGTGATGATGGTTGAAATGTCCATCTAATGTGATGTGGAAACTCTCCTTACTGTGAAGAAGCATACCGCGCACACTTTTCAGGATATCCGGCCCTACACAAATAGTTAGCATACCCACCGAGTCATAATAATCATTTCAAAAGATGCAACACGCCTTATATTTTCTAGAAGGCTGTACACACAATTAACTTGTGATTTGCAGGATACATGCAAAGCAGCTACTACTTGTACAGTTGTTTTGAGATAGGCATTACTGAAACAATTTGGGGAAGATACATAATTTAGTGTAGTCACTGATAGTCACATTTGCAGTCCTGATCACATTTACTTAGCTAATGACATCCTGGAACCATTTATAAAAAAAAATAAAAAAGAATAATCTAGATTTAAACCCTGGTGTACCTGTTTTCTTAGCAAGAGCTCAATGCTCTTACACACTGTGCCACAGAGAAAGCAAAGCAGCAAGTGTATTTTCCACAGTCAGTACTGTCCAGAGTGCTGATGGCCATGCATCACCACTTAGACTGTTTGTGCAAAGGAAGGTGAACCAAATTAAATATTTTTCTTAAGTAATGTAATGCATTTGCATAGCACTTAATGCCACCCAAATGGGGAAGGCACGGGCCACAGTTATCTATGCAATAAAGCTTTGGACCCCAAATTTCAAATCTAGACTACAGCATGAACATCATAGCATCTGTCAGCAAATTCTTCTATAACATATCTTGCAAACTACTTCACAATTTCAAACTGAATTCATGAAATGTGAATCACACGTGCGCTAACACTTTGGCATCATCCCCGCAAATCAGTCTCTCAGTGATGTACCATGTAAAGAGGTGTTTACCATGCATTTTTCTGGATACTGGGTTGTTATCTTCCATGGCATGGAAAGGCAAGAGAAGTGCAGGAACATGAGTGCTTGACTGAACACATACATTCTGATATTCATGTGTGCCCTACAGCAATATTACATCATATTGATTACATGGGCATGTACACCTTTGCTCATCCGCATGTTGTAATGATGTTATATACAGAAACATATGATAAGTTCAGATTCACTTGCAGCCTTGGGGAATTCATCGTATGCACAATTGTGTTGCTATTGACAAGGATTATTCAAGTGTTCCACAAAAGCATTTTGGGACTTTTGCCATAAGCGTCAGCAACTAATCAGTATGAACCACATCCATAACAGTCATAATGTGTCCATATATGGTGTCAAGGCAATGATCCACACATTTCCACTGATAAACATATAGACATATGATGTACAAATGATGCAATAACATGAAATGGGTTGAGTCGTGTGACTGTGTTAACAGTTCCACTGTGTTGCATGTGATTCATATGCAATGTTGTGTTTGGAGGTGATGTCACATAGCATTTTACAACTATGTCTGCAATATTATGGGGAATACCCAACTATGCACAGAGCTAGTTGTGGATGGTAACACCCATTCTCCAACCACAAGAAACTGGCAACCTGGTAGCTGACAGATTTGGATCATACTTCAACCCATTGTCCCCACTGATTGTCACTCAAAGTATAAATGCCCTCATTCTTCAGCCAATTATCTCAAGAGAACAGGTCGTCTCTGACCTCTCTAAGGCTAAAAACATGGCATCAATGGGCTCTGACAACATCCCAGATTGCCTTTTAAATAACTTCATACATGACATGGCAGACTCACTTGGATCCCTATTTAAACCTCAACTTCCAGACAGGCTATGTTCCAGCAAAATGGTGGACAGAGATAGTCATCCCACTGTAAAGGGGGGAACACCAACATAACAAAGAAAATTATAGATACATAAGCATGAATAACCTTATCAGGATGGCTGTGTCATGGACCTTATCAACAAGGACATAAGTAATCTCATAACTCTAGAACCAAACCAGTTTGGATTTGTTAATGGTATATCATGTCTGTTAAATCTGTTTGACTTCTTAAGAAGGTCACAGAAGCCATGGATGAGGGAAATACTGTGCATTCCACCTGACTTGACCTGGCCAAGGCATTTGACACAATTCCCCACTTAGATATTATGGAGAAACTCCCTCAACTGGGCATAAACCCCTACATCACCAGTTGGATATCCAAATAGATCACCAACAGGGGACATACTGTCAAAGTGGGTGAATTCAAATCTAGCAAGAGGCCAGTCACCAGGTTTCTGTACAAGGCCATTTCCTGTTCGGTATTTATTTCTCAGAAGTCATTTCAAATGTAAACAGTCTTTGTCTGACCAAGTATGCAACTGACTGCAAGTTGAGGTCAATCATGGAATCCATAAACAATACTGATATACTGCAGAAAGGATTAATACACAAAAATGCCTGTTGCCAGAGCAACGGAGAGTAAATACATGCAAAAAAATTCATAAGTATTCCTTTTCAAAAAGGAAGTACCCCTTCTAATTACAGTATAGACACCTCCCAAGAGTTGACCTAGTGGTAAGTGATGTGGTTACTCAGGTTGATACTAATCTGAATTTCGACCACTCTGTGTCCACAGTGGTGAGAAATTCCTTGTATGTGAATCAACTTATTAGTACAGGCATGGCATGTAGATCAAAGGATGTTATAATTCCACTGAACGTGGCCCTCATCATACCAGTAATTGAGCACAATGCACCAGTTTGCATGTACATCATCAAACATCTGCATCAGCTGGAGCCAGATTTCTCTCATCAGGAAGATACAGGTTATAAAAACACAAGCCCTTTGTGGAAAGATTGAAAGCCCAATCATTGTATTCTGTCTATTACAGACTGCTAAGGTGCCCTCTGTGTCTGACCAGTGGGGTAGTGTCTGATCAGGCTCTGCTGGAAATGTTATGCATTTGTAAAGCAAACTGAACGAAGGTCACTCATTCTAAGGATCTTAACCTAGCCTATGCCATAAATAAATCATGTTGGACAGATAGATACATCTCTCAGATACTACCCATTTTCTGGAACAAATTACCCATTCACATAAAGTAAAGCCCTCCCCTGACCCTCTTCAAGTGCAACCTATATCAATGGATGTGTAATCATAAATTTACTCCTAGGGTGGCACTTAGGTTCTTCATGGTCAGAGGCAGTTGGTATTATACACCATTGCATAGGCTCATACCTCTGTGAGCTTTGATCACCTACCTATTGAAAATTGTTAAACTCATGTTAAATATGGATAGGTGGGATGGATGCATACTTGACCTATGTAACAGTCTGTTAGTTAGGGCATCTTTTTATGAACAGTGGTATGTACTGTGTTTTTTTTCTTTAAATAAATATATGTCAAGGAATCCTATTTTCCTCTTGGAATAGCAATTTTAAATTTCCAAAAAGTGGTAGTAATATCTAAAAAAGTTACATAAGTAACTAAATCATTATAACTTCCTATCCACATTTAAACACGTCATCAACAAAACAAAAATAAAATCCTACATACTTAGATAGATCAGTCATATTACCAAAAACATGCATTTTTTCCCAATAGTCTAAAGACAAAATTGGCATATGTATTGGCTACCAAGGTGCCAATGGCAGCCCTGGATACCTGATGATAAAATTGTTTTTGAAACAAAAAAACATTATTCTGTAACACTGTCTCAAGTAGCAGACAGATAGTTTCAACCTTTCTAACAGTATAATCACTATTTTTGACAAAGAAGCTGTCTAACAGCATCTGTAAGATAATTATTAAGGCTTAAATAATCATATTAACAGTACCTATAATATCATTCAATTTACAAACATTAATCTATTTTAAAACATTCTCATCTTTCAAAAAGTCTTTTATGGTCTCAATATACATACTTTTATTTAAAATCACAATGGCTCTTTCTTTATCAGCTTGTTAATAATTATACTTGGCTCACGTTTCAGTTTTAACAAAGCTTTGTGCTCTTGTTTAGTTAAGTTAAAATTCTTAACTAAATTATCCATAATATATAAATCATGCAGCTGTTTCTCACAAATATCATAAAAAGCAGTGATTATAGGAGACCTTACTGGCACAAAGGTGCTAGACCTTCTAAGCACATTGTTTCAATAACTATTATCTTTAAAGATTAACTTAAGATTCAAGTTCCAAATAAACAATTTAAGGTCAGTAAGAGTATCTTCCAAACAGTCACTACTACAGGGTATAAAATATAAACCTTTGCATAGTAAAGATATTTCATGTTGTGACAGAGCAATGTCTGATAAATTTACAACAACTTTCTCATTTGCCAGTTTTGTCTGCTGGAATGACTCCTTGTCTATGGCCCACTGTAGTTTTTTCTGATGATTTCGCCTCTTATTCTTGTTCTCCCTCAAGATGCAGTTCATGTCTGATTCTCCACTCTTTCCGGTAACTGCAATGAAATCACAGTCTGTACTGGCCCAAATAAATGCTCATTCACAACTGGAGGATTAGAGTTGGACTGGCCAATCACATCAGTCTTCACCACTTCTACAACTCTTTGATTGGTTAAGTTGCTGATAGCAGAAGAAGAGCCAGTGAGAGAAATGTTTAAATTATTATTATCGCTATTAATGGTCACTGAGGTTTCAAAAGTATCTAAATCATATGTGAAGCTCTCAAAGCATGATAATGGGAGTTTCAATCTGTTACTTTTTCTTTTTCTTTTCCCTTTGACCAGGAAAAGATATGTCCATTTTGAAAATGGGAAATATCACTAAGTAATTTACGTCTCTTAGTTTGTTCAAGACATTTTTCATATTCTGCAAGACGCTTGAGCATTTTTATTATAGGCTTCAATGTTATTTTTAGAACTAGAGAGACTACAGATCTCGCTTTCTAAATTTATGATCGCTTCATGCAAATCTTTTTCTATATCATGAAAAAAATTGTTCATTAGCTGCATATAGTTTAAACTTAGTTTAGGGTTAAGTTGTTGCTATTCTTTTAATGGAACAAGATACGTATTCCCATAAGTTGGTATCTTTAAAATCCTAAGTCTCCTGGGAACAATTCCTAATTCCAAGTATCCCTGGAAACTCATTCTCTGCCACTGTTGACACATAGCAGCTTGTACTTTGTTCTCTAAAAGTGATAGTTGTTTGATCTAATGCAGCATTATCTGAAACATAACTACTCACAGTCTTAGTCACATTCCCAGACATATTCTGCAGCAATGGAGTTGCACATATGGCCAACAACTCACTTAAAGATCGAGTCATTCTTTCTCCAGTCAAAGCTTCTAACTGTGTTTCAGAAGCCAAAGGCAGTGTAATATTAACAGCTTCCCAACTCATTATGTAACTTTACAAACCAAGCAAACCACAAAAGAAGTAAGTACACCATACAAAAACTGGTCAATCATGCAAAACAGTCTATCAAAACAAACAACCAACAAAAAATAAACAGACCAGTAACTTCAGGAAGAAAACTTTAATTCCACAGAGCTTTCAGGTTAAAAACTCTTCGTCAGTGTGATACATTGAAGTACATAATATACAAACCCAAAGTCACAGCCAACCAATCCCAAACATTCATTAATTAAGCTAATAAAAGATGAAGGAACCTTTAAAGGCATATACTCAAAAACTCTTAAAAACCATTGAATAAACTTCACAATTTCATTTGCTTCTCTTTTAAGGCAAGTTTTATGCTCACAACAGCATTCAAACCTGGACTTTTAACTGCATTTAACTTTAGAATCCATTTATACTCAACAAGTTCCAGTTTGTTATTTTTATCACCTTCCGTATTACTTAAATAAACAACTTGTAATACTCTAAAATCAAATCTATGCTCAGTAGTATTTTCCATAGCATGTTTTTTCTAGAGCATTTAACACATTTCACATCATCTCAGAAATATGTTCAGTTATTCTCTCTTTAGCCTTCTAGTACATTTCCCTACATAAAAAGCTTTACAAACTAAGCAGGTAGCAAGATAAATCACATTCTCATGGTACTTGTTGCAAAACCATTGCATATACATTTCTTACCAATAGTTGGATGTATTATTAACTTCCTTATAACATAATTCTTGATTTAAGTTTCTCGCTTTCTTATAGGAAAAATGTGGAAAGCTATCAACAATATATTTTATTTCAGAGTGAGCACTCAAAATACTCCAATTACTTCTAATTATATGCTCCACTTTGTTAGTTCTGACATTATCAGTTATAACATGTCCTAAACTTACATGTTAGATTGTATACTATCCTGCTGACCATGGCTATTGGATCTATCATGCTTAAAATAAGGGTTTGCTCCAACCTCTCTTTCCTTCTCCACATTAGCATTTATTTTATTTAAAAGGCCTTTTTCATAATTCTTTTCTGCAAAATCTTTGTAGATTCCTTGTGTCTATGATAAACTTCTTCACTGGTCATCATCTACTGTTTAACCTGATCCAGCAGCTTCTCCATTTTGTCAGAAAGATGGGAAGAAGAAATGAGCCAAGAAAGTGTAATACCTAACATAGTATGCACCTTCTTATGGCCATTGTAGCATAAAAAGTGCAACAGCACAGGTAGAGAATGATCCTAGCCACTGCTAAAGAGCATTCACATACATCCTCGAGGGTATTGTTCCATTCCAAAAGGAACCTTTAGTGGAATAAGCTGAATAAGCAGAAAGCTAATGTTTTGCACATTTTGCTCTTTTAGTCAATCTATTTAAATTCTAATACTAAATAGTATATAGTGAATTTAAGTACGGACAAGGCTTTGATACAGTAGCTACAGCTGCTGCATTAAAAATCTTGTTTTTGTTGGTATATTTCCCAGATGGTGAACCTTCTGTTTAAATGTTGCACATCCTCCCAGTGTACACATGGGTTTTCGCTAAGTGGTTCATTTACTCTTATAGCCCCAAAACATGCAGGTAGGTAACTACCAAACCTAAATGTTTGTGCATATAGGATATATGTAAGAATGTGTATGTGTGTGTGTGTGTGTGTGTGTGTGTGTGTGTGTGTGTGTGTGTGTGTGTGTGTATCCTTTTCTTTTTTGTCTCCTCTATCAGATGACTGGCAGACCCTTTGTCAGTCCATTAGATCATTCATTTTCCAGACATGGTTTGCTGACTAAGAGTGGTTATCAGAGAGGCAGCCATTAATGGTAGTCTAAAGTATTTTTTTCTTCTGTTATTTATTTCCCTGACCTGAACATGCATACCATGCAGGGATCCACGGCGGTGCAGCAGTAGCATTGTTGCCTCACAGCAAGAGGTTCTCCCATTCGATTCTTGGCTGGAGTGAGGGGAGTGCCTTCTGTGTGGAGTTTGCATGTCCTTCCCACGGTCGAGTGGCGTTCCGAATGACATGCGTGAATGGGCATGCCTTCATTGAAGGTTGGGCATCGAGCTGACAACTTATCACCATAAAAAAAAAATCTACTGCCAATCATTAGCAGATTGGAGTTCCGCTGTGGTGACCCCTAACCGGGAAAAGCCGAAAGACCAACAACATGCATACCATGCAATGGGCTATCTTGGTGGGGCGTACCCTCACTTCTGCACACATTTCCACCAAAAAGCCTTGTCTCTCCTCATGTGGCATTGAAGATGGTCTCTCTAGTTTACTGTCCTTTTCTTCATTCCTCTGAGTGAATTCAAACCCTATTATCCCCCCAGAGAGGCAAGCAGGCCAGTGCCCTTCACTCCTCAACCTCTGTACATGGCTTCTTCACTGCCTGGGCTGTGAACAAACCCTGGTCGCTGGAGTAGCATTCATGAATCCATCCCTCTGTGCCATAGAACCAGGCTGTTACACATATGAATATATTTCAAGGCTGCAATGGACTGATATTCTAGCTGGATCAGTTCTCTGCTTTATGGTAGTTAGTTGCAGGTTAGACTTGGTTTCCTGCAACCATGGACAGAATAAAGTAGGTATAAGAACATGAATGAATGATAGAATTAATATTGAATAAATGAATGAACAAATATAAGGCAATTAAAATGATAACGTGATAAATCAAAAAGCAATTAAGTGGTCTAAAAATGCAGTATGCTTTGGTATATTTAAATGCATTAATGTTACATCATTAAAATCTTAAACTGAGCTCAGAGCTTAGTGAGTTTCTTTATAAATTCATAATCATACTATTTACTCACTGTATTTCAGCATGCTTATTTTTATTTTTAGTAGGACTGGCAGGAAAGTTAAAACTGAACTAGACATGGTTAACAGTAAGAGAAACATCTGTTGGCTGTTCTTTCAAGAAAGTAAAACACCATGGCATTGGTGAATTTTATCTTTTTGTCCTCCTGGAATGAGCTTCATTACTTCTTGTTAATTAAATGAAGCAGTCATGAAGTCTGAAGTTTGCTGTGTTTTGACAAGAGGAAAAAAGAAAACACATTTCCCTTACAATAACTGATGTTTGCTCTAATAAAACTAATTGCAGTAGCTATCAGGGTATGCAAACACACACAGACACACACACACACACACACACACACACACACACACACACACACACACACACACACACACACACACACACACAAAACACATTTTAGGAAAACAAATTATTGGAATGTAGTTTTCTTTTTGATTTAAATGGTCATTCTGTAGTGTATGTCATGGAGTTGAGACATTTAATTCATTTTTCTATCCATTCCACCTTATAGGTTAATTGCCCTTCTGTCATGCTCAGTATATGCTACCTAAATTCCATCTGCACACTCCAGTCTAGGCCAGGACAATGATTAGTATTATTGCCACAGAAATCAAAGCTCATATAGGTTATTTTCAGAAAATTATAACTCAGTGACTCATCCGAGGTTTTATGATGAGTTTCAATACTTTACTTTGAAAACTATCACACGGCAACGCATTTCTTCTTTAGAAATGAGGGTCATTATGCCTATGTGAAAATTGATTGCTGAAGTGTTCATATTCCTGGCATGAATGAGTACAGACTTCACTGATGTTCTTACACCTCAGCGCAGCATTTGTTTCTTTTTGCCACATTTGTTTTGAAATGACTCTTGCACAGACTTCCTTTAGTTTTTCTATGAATCAATATTGTCCTGGGTTGTCTTTTGATAAAGTTGTATCTTCATTATGTCTGTACAAATACAGTACATATACACATCAATAAATAAATATATAGATATATATATATATATATATATATATATATATATATATATATATGTATATATATATATATATATATATATATATATATATATATATATATATATATATATATATAGATATATATATATATATATATGGGTATACTTAAAAATATCTAAACACTCAAATGTCAATGCCACTTACATTGAGACAAACAAAAAAATCAAAAAAAGATTGTGAACTGTGTGCGCTCTGAGACATAATTTCAGAGCATGCAAATAAACAAAATACTTTTCTGGGGAGGCAAGTACCCCTGCATCCCCTTATGCGGGTCTGAACCTCCCTTATCCCTTAATAATTATGTATTCCAACTCCGGGATTGCACAATAATGGGGAAGGGCATAATCCACAGCCCAGTTAATGTAGTAAACTTGAACAAATATTGATCAGCTATTTTGTAGACCAAACTATGTCGGCGAAACAGATGTTGACTATACAGACAGTAGAGAGATTTAAGCTCTCCCATCTATAGCTGTATCTATATCTATATCTATATCTATATCTATATCTATATCTATATCTATATCTATATCTATATATCTATATATTTATACATATGCACACACACACACACACACACACACACACACACACACACACACACACACACACACACACACACACAGACATACCCACACATTGAAAACCCAAAATATCGAAAACCAAGAAAAAAATGAAAACCTATTTTAAGTGGGAATAAACCCCCTGACCCTCCTATGTGGGGCATTAGCCTCGACCCATACCCCATGCAATTCATATATACCAACTCTGGGATTGCACAACAGTGGGGAAAGGGCAAATTAACTTTCTCCACATACTGGCAGTTTTTGATATTCTGAGACTTTGATATTTTTAGCATGTAAAAGCATTCGAAATTCTGAGATTGCAATCAAATGAATGACTCAATATGTGTGTGTGTGTGTGTGTGTGTGTGTGTGTGTGTGTGTGTGTGTGTGTGTGTGTGTGTGTGTGTGTGTGTGTCTATCTAAAATTACTTTTTAACACAGTGCCACAGTCTTGGAAGTACAATCTTTCCTTTTCCTAATCTAATTTAATTAGCAGATACCTATGTTACCTGAGGTAGGGAGATTCAAACTGTTTTCAACATGAGAACATATTCTACAAAGTGCAAAGTTTCCATTTCTGCATAGCACTTTTCACATACTCTGGAGCATTTCATCTTTGTTATAAATAAGACTCCATCCTGATGAAGTCACAACCATCAGGCTAAGTGTCTTTTGTTTGAGTTTGTTTAATATTGATTACCTGATTTAATGACAGTTTTGAATTTAAATTAGTTTGCTCTGGTGGCAGAAAAGAAAAACAGACTAGTTCTGGATTTATGTTTGCTATTGAGGCAACATTCTAATAAACTGCTAGTCTACCTTCTAGTGTCATTAATAAGGCCTTTTCTGGCTGCCTTCCTTGTTTACAAATATAACTCCGGATTGTGACCAGCTTTTACTGGATCTGACACTATCTGCTACAATGGCAGTATATTTTAATGGCTTCCATGCTTTGAGTTGCTTGTTTAAACTCGGTGTGTCTGCAGACATCATCACTCTACTCTCCAGGACTGTGGTTACATGAGCACTATTGAGTGCACTTTCTCAGACTTGACCTCTTAACCAATCCGAGCTACATCTGGGAAGTATGCACATTCCACAGCATGTATATGCACTGCTGAGAATTATTTTTAACAGGTCCAAGAACTGACACCTCCTGGTTCTGCAAAAACTCCAGGAAGTGGTGTCAGCACTGACCCTCACTCAAAAGGTACTGAACTGAGTGGACGGCAGCATCCTGCTCTGTATTCTCACTCATCCTTGTGGACAACTGAGCTCAGTTGCTGACAGATGCAGATGCAAGAGCTCAGCAGAGTACATGTCGCTTTTTATTTGTAATGTAATTATGTCACTTCATTTCAGATGTGAATTTCAACTGCAGTAGTTATTTTTGTAAAGTTACATTAAAGCGTTATTATTATATACATTAGTAACTGTTACACTAATAAGCATTATTTATATGACAAACAACTTACTGCAAGTGCTTTGGGTATGGTTTGAAATGTTATCTATAAAGGAATATAACAAGAGATGTTATGTATAAAGGAATATAACACATCTGGCTTAGATACGCTGCCTGTAATCTTTGGCTGATGGATGTTTATGATTTACCTGACTCATGGTGCCTTCATGAAATGGTTTGCTTGAATTCAGAAAACAGCACAATACTTATGCTGCACCGCAGTGTCATGAGTTGAATTAATAAACCATGTGTTTTAATGTTGGACTGATACCACATCTTTATCGTAGTCTAGATATTTGGTACAAAATGGAAGATAATGATATATTGATAGTATCTGTGTTGCTTAAAATAATCTGCTATCATACTGCTATGTATATCTTTATATATTTTATCTTTTAATTATTTTTCTTGCTAATTTGCCAAACTGACAACACCTTGTTGTATTTTTCTAAAACCAGAACACATATCTATGTGCACTCCGTTGTACACTGTGTCAATAACGTGACATGTCACATCACAAGCTTTAATAGATATCTCATTCAAGGTACATTATAGTATTAAAAACTAGAAGATTGTTCATGGAATGGTTTTAAGGTAACTGACTCAATACATCCTGTATCCCATAATTCATTTAAAACCTAGGATTGCAGTCATGGTTAGAGTGCATAAACATGACATTACAGAAGTCAAAAGATGATTTGTTTCTTCAAACACAATATAATGATTTTAAGATGGTGAGTATTGTACAAGTAATTCCAATGTCTGGTAATTAGTGGTTAATTTCTCATGATTTAGTTAACACTTGCTTGAAAGTAATGCAGTCGGGATAGTCACTTACTGGATGAAAAGTCTTACTGGTGTTTTTCAAACATCAGGAAGTGAATCATTTTTTGGCACTATGAACAGGATAGGTGAGGTGAATTCTACACTTGAAATTGTGGCTGTACTGTAAAATTAAAGTGTTCTGGTGAACACACAAACAATTAGTGCTACTCAGCTTGAGGAGAAGAAACAAAGAGACACTGTTTAATTCAAAGGTAATACCTGCAGGGAACCATTCCATGTTGGAAGCTAAACTTCTAGAACTTGAATTTTACAGTGAGACCATTAAGGCAAAAAACAAACAGTGTGGAAAAGTGAATTAATGAGAAATTATTGTTGTGTACATAAACCTACCATGTTAGCAGATGTTCAGATAAATAACTGATGTAGTAGTCTTAACTTTATGGGGTACATCTTGCCTAGGATATAATAGCCGGTCAGTCTTACAGAGCCTTGAGCTACCTTACAAAGATGCCTGGACTGCTGATCATAAGATTTCCTGAAGAAAAACATCAGCAGTTTAGCTGCCAAAATCTTCAGGATTGTCTTGGTAACAGAAAAGAGGGAGGCTATGGTCCTGATACAAAAGGTGAATGCTACCTGTAAACATAAATGTGTCTGGCAGTGCCTGGCAATTAACTTAGAGGATTAATGACCCGTTAATTAAATGTTTTCTGTTGTCCAGAGGTTTAAGGTTTGATTTCTTCAGCCACTGTTGCCTAACTGTATTACTCTGAGCAAGCCGCTTAAACAAACATAGCTCCTGGGTTGAGTCTGAAAAAGGTCCACGGAGATCAGTGCTCTGTCCTGGAAAACAAATGCAAATAAAATAAAAAAGGTCCTCACCCTGGCAATAAAACATAAAAAAGAAAGGGGGATGGAGGGAGGGAGCAGTGACTGTAGCTGTGATTTATTCAAACATCTACTGTTAAAGTAAGTTTACACATACAATTGTATTATGTTCATTCATTAAATCACTATTACAGTACCCTTAGTTTTATGCGTAGAATATCAATGTGGGGAATGGTCCTAAAAAAGCCTTTCCTAGACCTGGAAAATGAATATAGCTTATTGTGCTTTGTAAAAGTATGTACAGAGGACCAAGTAACTGTCTCAAGAATGCTTCTGAAGTCTATCCCTTTCCAAAAAGCCATAGAAGAAGCCAAGGTTCTGGTAGTCTCTTCCTGTGGCAAGAATAACAAAAAGTAATAGCAAAAGATAACCACGTGGAAATAGTCTGTACTAACACTGCTTAATTTTTTCCCCTTACTTTCATAGGAACTAAATAGCTGTTCAGCTTTCATCAGACCTTGAGTTGTTTGTGTACCTCCGGCATATGGAGAATCCTCTCTCCATAATATTTAGGCTCTGGAAAGAAGACAGGGAGATTCATGGCTTGACTCAAAGTAAACTTTGACATCACTTTAGGCATAAAGGATGGATTCACTCTCAAGGAAACCCTCTCTTTATTGAATACCAAATAAGTCTGAAAAACTTAAGACCCTGCAACTCAAATATCCTTCTTGCAGATGTCACAAGAATAAGTAACGCTGTTTTCCATGTAATAAACCACATATCATCCCAGTGAACTGGTGCAAATGGAGGTAGTGTTACTATTCCAGAACATAATTAAGATCCCAAAAAGGAGCCACCTGTTTTCTAGTGGATGTAAAAACAGATCCCATTTCAAAAAAAGCTTAACAATAGACTGTGCTGAAAGGGGAGGAGGCATGGATAGACATGATGGAATGTCCAAGAGGACTATGATAGGTCAGAGGAAAATGGCTCACACAAATTTTGCAGAATCAGTGGTATGGAAGCCCTGAAAAAGATCTGGTTCTTTGTGCAGTACTAACTTGAAAATCTTATTCACTTGCCAATGTATGACTTCCTAGTAGCAAGTTTCTTTGCCTCATTTAACACCTGCTGTGCTTCCTCAGAAAAAAAACGCCTGAGCACCCTTGGGCATAGCTCCATAGGTGTGTACTAGGCTAATGGCCCTGGAGCCTTTACAAGACTAGCCCACAGAAGTGCCCTGGCATTGTGCCACCCGACGTTAGTAACCAGTGCCTCTATCAAGTAGAGCCCTTGGAGTGTCCTGGGGTGAACTTTCTATTTCCCATCCACTCATCCCATCCCATTCCAAGATTTTGCTTGAAGAGGGTCAGTGAGGTGCTCTGCTTGATGTGTATGGGAAGTCTATTCAAGAGCATGGGCAGTCTCTGTGTTATGAACCTGTCCCTCCAGCATGTTCTGTTGATTGTGGTAATGAGGTTGAGGTCTCTGGAGCATGTGGTGTGGAGGGATTGGAATTTCTGTAGATGAGCATTTCTAACAGAACTGGATCAGACATAGCTTTGTAAGTCAAGCAATTAGTAGGCAATATCAGACAGAGAATAGCTGGAGTCTTTTGAGTCTGTCCATGAAGGACATTTTTTTAAGGCCTAGGATCCTCTTCATGAGGTACTTTTGTGGCCTTTCCAGCTGTTGCATGCGTCTACTGAGATACATACCAAATGGGGCATTATACTTGATGATTAGCCTAATGAGGGAAGAGTAGAGAGAGAGATGATGACCTCTTTCTTCCTGGATGCATAACCCTTGATAATGAGATGTGGCACATCGAAGGGCAGTTCCATAAAAAGGAAGAATTACTGTTTCCTGAGCCAGAAGAAGTCACCACAACAGCAAAAATGCATATAAGAACATTCCCATCCAAGGGAATGAAAAAGAACCTGTTTTCCAGGCCTGTTATAAAGAATTCTGCACCAGAAATTATTTGATTGTCTGTTCTGAAAGGAGGTGAATAGATCTACTTGATGAGCTCCCAAAGATTTTATCAATCTCTGGAAGATCCTCTCATTCAATTTAAATATGTGAGTGTTTGTCATAGTCTTGTTCAGAATGTTTGCCCCAACACTTTGCTCTGCTGTACTGTAGGATGCTTGGTGGTGGTAGATTGTGCTCATTTGGTTCCTCCCAGGCTATCACAGTCACCCTGTATAGAAGGTAAGATCTGCTACCCTGTCTTTGTTTATGTACCACATGACTGTGATGTTGTCTGTAATCACTTGAAGATGGTCTGGGGGTCACATATGATAGAGAGAATTTAACGCATTTATTACTGCCACCATCTTATCAACATTTATGCATTTTGCTCTATCTTCTTTGTTCTATAGACCCATCACTTTTATCCCCATAGACCTAGATCCCTATGTAAAATCTTATGCATTTGCTCTTACAGATTATGCATGAAATGCTTTAGAGAAGGGGACACCTAGATAGATTCAGAGATATCTGTTTTTTTCCAACAATGTAGGTCCCTCTTTACAAAGTCCAAAACTGGAATGTGGAAGTTTAGGATGGTGAAGATGGTCAGACCATAGTGTATTCAAGAATCATTGAATCTTTCCCATATGTAGTCTGGCAAACAGAATCATGGGAGTCACAGATGCTATTAACCCAAAAATCTGCAGAAATTCCCAGGCTGATATCTCTGACTTAGTGGAAAAATTGGGAAAAGATTTAGATACAGATCCACTTTCTCTTGTGGAAGAAATAACTTCTGAATAGTGGTATCCAGATGGCAAGCTAAGAATACTGTCCAGTGAGAAGAAGTGCTAGAGGATTTTATCAAGTTCACTTGGAAGCCTAGGTTGAGATTTCTTACCCAATTAATAAATTCCTGACACTTTGAAAAAAAAGACTCTGTAGAGATAAACAAATAATCTAAATAAGGGAAAAATTAATATGTTGCCATCATCAATGAGCTACCTTAGGAGCTAGACACTTTGTGAGCACATTTGTAGTAGTAGATAGATCACAGAGTGATGAAGAGAAATAAAAGTATAATTCAGACACAGGAAATCTTTGAAAAATGTCTGACCCCTGTGGCAACAGAAATGTGATGATAAGCATATTTAACATTTAGTGCTACCAAGAACCTGACAAGTGGAATAAAATATTTATTTATTCTACCTCTTAGTTTCTTGGTAATAATAGATTTTGAAGATTGCCAGGGTGCGGAGGGAGTAGGAGGTATGCTGCAGTAGTTATTCCAAATTATTGGGCCATTGTTATCACTGAAAATTTCCCACAGTCCTCTTTGAACTTCACTGTCACTTTCTCTTGAAAGTTGATTTGTTAGAAGCTTGTTGACACTGCTTGCTCTGTTTTCTTTTTCTAAAATAACCTGATTTTGAAAAAGGGTATCAATTTCCCCTCTTTCATTAAATGCACCTATGTAGCAGAGGACAGAATAAAACATCCCTATGCAAGAGAGAGTTTAAAATTTCAGCTTTAACATCCTCTGGAATCTTTTGTGTGTACACCCAAGCATATCTCCATAGCAGATGCAGATGTTGTTGTTCTGGACAGAGTATCTGCATAATCAAAAGCACACATTAAAGGGGCGGAGCCTGAATGGCCAACTGATAACAGCACTTTTTTGAGCTCCTTAAACTACACCAAATAACAGGAAATTAAACTATCTAATTTCTTCGAAAACTAGATAAAATTGTTATTAAAACTACTAATCTAAAGATACACCAACTTTGGAGTTTTAATCTAAAAACTTTCCTGTCAAAATTTTCTGGAGAAAATACAGCACTGAGGAAATGAGCAACATAAAGAATTCTGACACTCTGTTGAAGAAGGATATACAACAGATGTCTTCCACTCTTCAGGATATTTCCTTAAAAATTGATACATTTACTGACAAGCTTGAAAGTCTCAAAGAGAACTGTCAAAATCAAACTGACATTCTAAAGGAGATTCTTCAGCAACACTTAAATTAACAGAAACTGAAACATAACTTACTGATATTGATGGAAGACTCAGGGAAGAAGAGTCTCAGGTTGAATTTCTTACTCAACAAAACAACTGGTTAACCAACAAACTTGATGATCTGGAAAACAGAGAAAAGAGAACAAATATAAGAATTTTTGGTCTTCCTGAAAAGGTTGAGGGAGAGAACATCATTTTATTCTTAAACAACTGGCTCCCAGAAATTCTTGACTTAAATGAAGGCTTATCTAATGGCATCGAGAGAGCCCATACAGCAAGAGGAAACCTATACCTTCTTCAGCTTCTGCATCTCCCAGGTCCATACTTGTTAAATTTTTATCATACCTGGATAAAGACCTTATTCTCAAATCAGCTTGGAGGAAAAACCCAATAATCTACAAGAAGCACCAGATAAGATATGACAATGACTACTCCTCAAGAGTACTGGAGTAGAGGACGAAAACCTGGCCATTAGTAAGATTACTAAATCAAAATAAAATTAAAACTCATCTCATATATCCAGCAAAAATCAGAATTTTTCACTTAAATTATATAAAAACTTTCAATACCATTGAAGAAAACATCTCCTTCATTAAAAACAACAATATAATCTCCATTCCTGAAGAAATGGACTGGGCAAGGTCTTCCACTTTAAAAAGATCTCCTGAGAGAAACACGTGGTCTCAAGCGGGGAAAAAGAAACAGAAAACTGAGATTAAAAGTCACACTACCCCTAAATCTCTTAAAGCATCTACTAAACTCGGAGGTTTAATCTCCTGAGCAAAGGGACAAAAAAAAAAAAAAAAAAGGAAAGTATGCATTTCATATGATTTTCTTTTACCATATAACATAACATATGATTCACTGACATCTTGCTATCTGTATTTAGTTATTTGTTTGTCTTTTCGGCTTTTCCTGGTTAGGGGTTGCCACAGCGGAACTCTGGTCCGCTAATGATTGGCAGTAGCTTTTTATGGTGCTGAGTTGCCAGCCTGACACCCAACCTTCAGCGAAGGCATGCCCATTCACGTATGTCTTTCGAATGACACTCGACCATGGTGAGGACATGCAGACACCACACAGAAGGCACTCCAGCAGAGAATCAAACAGGAGAACCTCTTGCTGTGAGGCAACAAAGCTACTGCTGCACCACCATGGCTATCTGCATTTAGTTATTTACTGTATCTTATTAACTAAATCACTAATAGGAATTGAGGGCTATGTTTACTGTAGTTAAGTTTTGCCTTATATGCAGTTTTCTATTCGCTTCTTCAATCTAGCAGTGAGGTATCCGATATGTATATATATATATATATATATATATATATATATATATATATATATATACTATTCAAATGGCATGAATTTATAAATATGTCTGAAGTAATGTTTTAAACTGATTGTGTCTGTTTTTTACTTAGATGTTTTCTCTAAGGTTTCTTTTAAGATTCATGACCTTCGTTGTCATGAGTATTGATTTTACAACTGAAAATAGCTACATTTTGCTTTTTAATGGTGTTTTAGTTTAAACACTCACATAAACTGTTTTCTCACTTCTCGAGCGCATACACGCACTCATGCTTCATGCGCTCATCTTTTAGTTTACTGAGATCCCTCCATTAACCTCTTAATCACAAACGCTCATATTGTAAGTAAAAAAATACAGTTTCACTTAATTTATTATTTCATAGCTGCTCAACCTTCATAATTAAATTTTTAATACTTCCTGCAACAAATTGAAAGTCCATTCTATATTTACCTTGTATACAACAGTTACTCATCTTTATTCTAAAAATCTTTGTAGATGATTGTTTTCTAGTTTTTATTTCATTTCCTGGTTCAAAAAACAAAACCAAACAGTACAAAGCTGGCTTGCATCACACAGCTATGCGCATATGCAATTTTTACTACTGACCTCTTAAAGGGGAAGTATAACATGTTTTTTATCATTAATACACTCTATGCATTTGACAGTGTCCAGATTCAATGGTTATTCATGCATCAACAGTTACTCCTGATTCACATTTCATGATTTTTGATATTAGTTTTTCTTTTCATACATCAAGCTATTCTTATGTTTCTATCAAAAAAGTTAAAACTGAAAACACGAAACAGCTTGTCCACATGGCCATGTTTTAAAATCATTGAGGGATTCTGAGAATTCTATGTGTATCTGAGTTGTCATGCACTGTATGTGTATGTGATATAAACACATGCAATTATTAAAGAGTTCATCAGATTTTCATCTACACTACAACTGTGAGCTCTGTGTTTACATGCATTCTATCTCTATTCTCTTAATGTATCTATAATGCAAACCCTTAAGATATTTTTCTCCTTATAATATGAGACACAGTGCACTTGCTTTTGAATATTAATTTATTGCTTTAAGTATAAACTTTTCAAGATACTAAATGCTTGTGTACATACTGAAACTGTGGAGCACCAATGAAAGGAATCTATCTAGGTTAATAAAATGTAACACATGAATATAATTAAATACAAAATATTTATATAGGTGCCCCAGTAGCCAATACTTACCAGGATTATGGTATTAATATATGGTGACTGCAGCTGACTGAAGCAATCCCACTTTAATGAATTGGTTTGTCTTAATTGTCAAGCATTTATCTCTGCTGTAGGGAATCTGGTTGATTAACAAAACAAACACTGTTTTAGCAGTCTAGATTCTAAACATTGCAAAAGAAAGTTAATGTGCCAATATTTAAATTTAAAAAAATAGCATACACACAGGAGTTATTATATTTAACACTAAATCTATAATTAAATTTAACAGAGCAGGCTATACATAACTAGAAATTAAATAACACTCTTATTATATATTATGTATGATATGGCTATCAGCTAATCTTATCTACTGATTATAGGTTCATAGGAGGTTAATAGGTGAATGACCTAGGGCCCTTATAAGCCTAGCCAGGCCAAGCTACCCTCACAGTCTTGTCCATATTACACCTGAGTTATTCCAAATGACCATGGATAAATGGGTGTTATCTGCATAGTGAGTCTAAGGTCAGCACTGACTACCTCTCTCAATAAGGGACTTGGGCCCCACCCTGGGGTGAATTTATGGTCTCCCATCCAGTTGTCTAAGTTATGCTTAAACATGGTCAGTGAGGAGCTCTGTTTGATGTGAATTGGGAATAGACTCCAAAGAAATCTCTGAGAGATATATCTGTCTCTGCAGCATATTATGTCTAGGTCACAGGCCAGGGTAAGATCCCTGGAGTGAGTGACTCTTGCCCCATTTGATTAGCACATGTGAACCATTTCCTTTAGGGCATGGTTGGAGACTTTTCTATAGCTGAAGCATAAGTTGCCTGTTAGCAGCCTATAAGATACAGTGACAGGGTGTTCAGTCTATCCATGTAAAAGGTTTGTAGGCCTTGAATTTTCCTTTTGAGAAACCTCTGTAGTTTTTCCAGCTGCTGCAGGTGAGGAAGCAATTTTTTGCAGAGAATGAGATACAGCACGCTGTCTAAATATAAGCAATTATGTCCAGATACTGAAATGATCAGATAAACTGCATTTAAAAGCTGTTCATCAATAAAGCCGAAAGGTTTGCATTTGTAAAAACAACAATAAAGCTAGTATCTGTGAGGTTCAAATATTATTCTAATTTATTTTTGGAAGTTATTATATGATAATACAAATTCATGACGTTATTCAGTGTTAGAAAAATGTGTATTTGAATACATGAGAAATGCTAGTTTAAAAGCAAAGTAGTATATAATGCATTTTATTCTATTAATCATATAGTAGTAAAATTAATTCATGTTTAAATGTGAAGTAGTTTTGAAACTGCAGTGTGGCTTGAAGCAAAGCTGATCTCTGACCCTGGCAGAATGCTAGCTTAGCAAGTTTTAATGTTTATGCTTTTCACAAGTAATTATCTGCTGGGTCAGGAAATTAAATGTGTGAAATAATGAAATCTTCTGCTCTTTCCTGTTGGAATGATCTGGCCTTGTATATTTGTTACTTAGATAGCACGCAGCTGTGTGAGAAAGTGTAACGGAGAACAAAGACATGCATTAAAAGACTGAACTGCTATTGTATTTGAACTGATATGAAAGCTTGAACAAGTAACTTTACAGAAAGACATTATGACTGACCAGCTGGATAGCAAGGCCATATTGTATCTAGTGGAAAAGTTTTTTTAAATGTACAGCATCAGCAGACTTAATGAATGAAGAATTGTAAGCTAAAGTGATGTAGATGCCCTGTGACATATCATGTCAGTAAGGTGGGCATAGCTTGAATGTTAAACCTATATAAAATTGTGTGCTTCCTGTTTCATGTCAGACAAAATTCTGTACTTGCACGTTTTTTGCCTCCTGGTGTACACTAATAAACTTTTGAATCTGAACCTCCTGTGTACTGAATTCTTAATTTTATTTAACAGTTTGGTCCTTCGCAGATGGAATTCCCTTGGTAAGCCGCAGATCAGAGCGTATCGGTGGTCGAATACTGCACAGGAGAAGTTACCGAAATGGTTCTTCTTGAATGAAAAGACCTCCGACTGAATTGTCGTGTGTAAAGAGGCTGGCCACTTTCTGATCTGTGGCCGAAAAGCGGAACTTGAATAATTTTCAATACCGGAGGCTCAGGTAGGAAGAATTTGCCTTTTTTCTGTTTTAGATCAGGGACTAGGTTACAGTATACAGTAGGTTACAGTATATTGTTGTCAAGATTTGTTTTGCAGATCAGGGACAAAAGGAAGTACTGTATATTTGGTCATAGATCAGGGTAACAGAATAAGGTAGACAGTTATTCTAGATAAACTGTAAACAGGAACTAAGAACTTGATATCACGTGATAAAAAAGGGTTACGTAACATTTTCTTTGACATGGGTAATCAGTGCACTAAAACCTCACGAGATCTGCCCCTAACCGAAGACGCAAAATACATGCAATTACAACGTTCTGATAACGTTAGGTATTATACGAAATGGGTTAATAAATATGAATTTGATGGTAAACTAGATAAAACTTCACTAGTTAAACTCCTTAAACAGCTTAAATCTGATGCGGGAGGTCAGGCAAAAAAGCAACGCCAACTAGGCATTCCTCAAGCACACAGGTGGATTGAGGAAGCAAATCGTAGAGAACAGAAGCTTAAAAATTCAAAAGCATTATTTTTAGACAAAGAGGATAATAACTTGGTAATAGCTACAGCTCCTCCTCCTCCTCCCTTGCCCCTCCCTTACCCTTTTCAGGATATGAAGCGAGTGGACAGGCTGGTCCACCTCTGCATTATCCTGAAGTTTCAGTAAGACCACAACCATTTGTTAGAGATCCTATTGAGACTAGGTCCCGAACACGTAAAACAGATAGGGACACAGAATCATACCAAATAGAGAGAAATCTACAGGATGAGAGTGAGGAAGAAATATGCCCACTTATAGAAGTTCCAAATCCTCAGGCAGGACAGGAAGGGCAGGATCCAACACTCTTAGTATATAGACCATGGACACCAGAAGATATCCAGAAGGCTACTGAGGGAATCCCCCATCCGAAAGTTAATTTTACGAAATTTTTAGAAGATTTAGAAGGCATGAGGTTAAGTTATCACTCGAACGGGGAAGAAGTAGAAAAAGTAGTAAGACAAGTTATAGGCCCAGATTGGCACATGATTTGTGGCACCTGGAATCCTCGTAATGCAGAACTTAGACCACTCCCACATAGTGACGCAGAATTAGACAACAGAGTAAAAGGTCTGACCGACCGAATCTCTGAGAAATGGAAACCTAGAGCAGACTGGACTTGCATTAATCAATGCATACAACAGGAAAATGAGACAATAAATGGATATTATGCTAGATTATTAGAATGTTTTAATAATCATAGCGGTATGTCGGTTCCTGAGAACCAAACGAATGATTCCCCATATGAACAACAATTAAAAAATGCATTTTTGAAAGGTTGCATTGCACCTATTAGTAGCTTCATTACGAAGCATATGATAGACCATCGAACAGGGAGGCTACAAGCCTTACTCAAATACGCTAGACATGCTGAGAGACATTTTAATAGTAAAAAGAAAAAGAAGGCACAAGTCTTCACTGCTGAAGACGGAGCCAAAGTATTTGTATTACAGTCAGGTAAAAGGGGCAAGAAGAATGCCCAGGGAAACAAACAGTCTAACAAACGATCAGAAGATTTTGAAGAGAGGAAAAAGTGAGGTGAATGCTTCAAGTGCAGGAAAAAGGGACATCTAGCAAGGGATTGTAGGCAAAACAAAAAGGTAATCACAGAAGATAAGGGAGATGAGGACTGACTACATGATAGTGAGGATACATCAAGTGAAAGTTAGAAATCATCAGGAAAAGTTAATAAACAGAAAACAAATGTAAATGTGATAGAAGGAGTAGAAGAAGTGCAAGTAGATATGGAGGATGAAGAAAGCGAAATTTTGGACTTAGCCTTATTGAGCTTAGAGCTCTACTTGGCAGATACAAAACCGGAAGTTACACTTTGGTGGAGGGAAGGGAAGTCAAATTCCTATGTGACTCAGGAGCATCACGGACTTTGATACACCCCTCCAAGTTACCAGAACATTCCGAATCACCTGATTATATACTAGTAAAAGCCGCAAATGGACAGCTATACAGGGAACCACTTTCCCATGATATAGCAATAACTGACCCTGTTTCAGGTATGACCCAGAGAAGTAAAATAGTTGTTTATGCAAAGTGTCCAGTAAACCTATTGGGCAGGGACCTTATGCAGATATTTAGCATAGCAGTAGTTCCAACTGTACAAGGTATGGAGGCACAGAGACAAATGGATACCTTTGTAGTGCGACCGGAGGGTGAAACTTTTTACTGGTACAGCCAGGATCTAGTCACGACTGGTCCAGGGGCAGTAACCAAGGAGCTGATGAACGTAGCCATCAGTAAAGCCCCCATCCCTTGACACTGATTGACAGCATTTGTTACACTGTACTCTATACTACTGTACTACACCAGGACCTGATAGAGAATATGAGCAAGAATTGTTTAAAAATCGTGCAACTAGATTGGTTTTGAGTACTTTGTACTGGGATACTGAGGGGAACAGTGTAGTTAGCTGTTCATTACCTCAAGAATTCCTTGCATTGTATAGATCAAATCAGTTGCCACATGTCAGCTTGACAAAGAACAAAAGTGTTAAATGGGCAGATTTAGGAGAAAAAGTAACAAGATGGGAGAAACAGACTGATTTAGAACTGTCAGAACAAGGGATACAAAAACAAAAACTGAATTGGTTGACACAGACACATCCAGCTGTACACTTGCAATCTAGCAAGGACAGCTGATTAGCATTTTTATTAGAAGAAGAAGAAAAGGCCTTATGTGAAATTCCAACAACTCTCTGGTCAACAGGCAAGTCAGATGTAGGACTTATTCGAACAGCAGGACCAGTTACAATAACCCCAAAATCAGCTTTTAGACCACAGAAAAGACAATACCCTTTGAGAAAGGATGCAGAAATAGGAATTAAGCCTATAATAGCAGCATTACTCAAAGAAGGAGTACTAGTAGAATCTCCTGATTCCCCATGTAATACACCCCTATTTCCTGTTAAAAAAAGCAAATGGGGAATGGCGGATGGTACAAGATTTGCAAGCTGTAAACAATGCAGTAATACCTAGAGCACCCACAGTGCCAGACCCACATACTTTGTTAAATGATTTAGAACCGCAACAGAAGTATTTCTCTGTGGTAGATATTAGCAATGCTTTCTTTTCAATCCCTATACATCCTGATAGTCAATATTGGTTTGCATTTACATTTCAGGGTAAAAGGTATACGTATACTCGACTACCACAGGGATATTGTGAGAGCCCAACAATTTTTGCACAAGAAATGGCTAGCAACCTGGCAGGGTTTACCCCACCGGGAGGTAGTCAAATTCTACTTTACGTAGATGACATCTTGCTAGCAGCCCCCACCCAGCAACAGTGCAGGGAGGATACAGTAGCATTATTGAAATTTTTAGCAACACAAGGACACAAAGTAAACAAAAGTAAGTTACAACTTTGGAGAAAGCAAGTTAGATACTTGGGATATGTAATATCCAATGAAGGTAGAATACTAGATGAGGAAAGAAAAACAGCGATTTTGCAAGCACCCAAACCAACAACCAAGAAAGAAATGATGTCTTTCTTAGGTACAACTAATTTTGTCGGAGCTGGATACCAAATTATGCTTTGGAATCTGCTCCACTGACTGACTTGATATATAAGACACCAATGGCAGCACAAGATATTTTACAATGGACAACTGAAGCAGAAACGGCTTTCTGCAGGTTGAAGCAGTTGATAGCTTCTTCATTGGTTTTAGGACTTCCAAATTATCACAAACGGTTCTTTCAGACCGTAGATTGTAAGCAAGGATATATGACGTCAGTATTGACGCAACAACATGGGGACAAACAATGCCCCATAGCCTACTATTCAACACAGTTAGACCCAGTTGTGCGATCTTTGCCTCACTGTGTACAAGCAGTAGTTGCAGCCGTAATGGCAGTACAGGCTTCGGCCTCAGTGGTGTTATTCCACCCTCTCACATTGAGAGTGCCTCATGCAGTTGCAATAATTGTACTGCAAGAAAAAGTGGCATACCTTTCTCCTGCTAGACATCTTTCATGCATGACTATACTGCTGAGCCAACCTCATATGACAATTGAACGATGTACGACATTGAATCCATCAACATTACTTCCAACTCCTGCGGAGGGCACACCACACAGCTGCCTGCAGGAAATTGAACAGTTAGCTTTACCTAGACAAGATCTTACAGATATGCCCTTGGATAATGCCGAGGTGACATATTACGTGGACAGCTCATGCAGAAGGGGTCCTACAGGGAAGAATCTGGTAGGGTATGCAGTAGTTACAGACACTGAAATTTTAGAAGCTCAATCCTTACCACACAACTTATCTGCACAAGCAGCAGAATTGATAGCTTTGACGAGGGTATGTACTTTAGCAAAAAACAAGTGTGTAAACATATATTCTGACAGTCAGTATGCTTTTTCTACAGTACATGTATTTGCACAACAATGGAAAAATAGAGGAATGATAACATCTAGTGGGAAACCTATTAATCATGCGCAATTTATTTTGGAGTTATTAGAATCTATTCAGTTACCTACCAAAGTAGCTATTTGTAAATGTGTAGCTCATACAAAACAGCAGGACAAGATTTCGAAAGGCAATGCATGAGCTGATGCAGCTGCGAAGCAAGCAGCCTCAGACTCAGAAACTTTACTTTTAAATGAGGAATTACAACCCTCTGAGATTTTAGATTTAGACATGTTAAAAACAATGTAGATGCTTACTATAAAAGCAGAAAAACAAAAATGGATAAAACGAGGTGCAATTCCCGAGAATGGACTGTACATTTCCAAAGAAAGAAAACCAATATTGCCGTCTAATTTATTTAGATATGCAGCTTTGTTGAGCCATGGGCAGTGCCATGTCTCAACAGGGGGGATGGTACAGTTAGTAAATCGAATATTCCAAACATATGGATACACAAATTACACAAAAAAATTTTGTGCAGCTTGTCACACTTGTAACAAGCATCACGCACAAGGGGCATTTAAAACCAAGCAAGGAAGTATTCCTATACCACCATACCCGTTCCATACTATTTGTATGGATTTCATAGAATTGAATAAATGTGAAGGGAAAAAGTTCTGTTTAGTTATTGTAGACATGTTTTCTAAATGGGTAGAAGCTTTTCCAACCAAAAACCCGGATGCAGCAACAGTGGCGAAAGCCCTGATAAAAGAAGTAATCCCTATATTTGGCATTCCGGAAAGGATTAATAGTGACAATGGCACACATTTTGTGAATCAAACGATTCACCAGCTTGGGAGATTTTTTGGTATCTCCTTAAAGAACCATTGTGCTTACCACCCACAGTCAGCAGGACTGGTGGAAAGATACAATGGTATCCTAAAGAATAAACTTAGGAAGCTAGTAGAGGAGACCCAAAAGAATTGGATATACTGTCTGCCTTTAGCACTGCTGAGTATGAGAACGGTTCCAAATGTAAAGGGTTTGACTCCCTTTGAAATGGTTTTTGGGAGAGCATATTATGTGCCTCAGTGGAAAGCTCTCATGCCTGCAGAGCAAGAGGCTGACAGTTCATTAGCTAGTTATATGAGGAAACTGTTAACAAATAAATCTGTTTTGCAGTTTAACTCTTTTTCAGATAAGGAACAGACCAGACCGGTGGAAGCAGTCTTGGCTCCTGGGACATACGTCTGGGTGAAAGTGACAAAAAGGAAGAATTGGGCGAGTCCAAAGCGGGAGGGACCGTACCAGGCTCTGTTGGCAACGCCTACTGCAGTTAGAGTGGGCTGAGAGGACGTCCTAGGTTCATTTGACGCATTGAAAACCGGTAAAGAACTTTCAACTTGTTAAAAACTTTGTGACTGATACACAACCAGACTGAGATGGCCAAAAATAAAGCAAATAGAAGTTTAGATCAACCCCAGAGATGTTGCATAATCATTTTGTTGTGTGTACATTTATTAACTGTAATTGTGACAATTTTCCTCTTGCTATGGTTTATCCTACACACAACCACACAAGTGAAAGTGGGAAGGCATGATGAAACGTCTATAGACTGGCATCCAAATTTTAACACATACCTAGCCATGAAACGTGTGCATGCAGAGACTATGAACATTTCAAATTGCTGGGTTTGTACAGCTATACCAACAGCATATGGAGGACTGGTAATGTCCGCTGTCCCTTTGGGGATAAATGAGACTTGGGAGAATTTACTTTTCGACACAGGAACTGTGAGATCACAGGACAAAATAGCTTTATTTTTACCTGTCACACAAAAAGGAGTTGTATGTTTCTATAAAAATGACACTCTCCAGGTGGACTGGAGCAATTGCAATATACCTATATCTTACCGATGTTATATTAAGAATAGTAATGGCAATACTTTTTGCAATACTAATTATGACTCGTATTTGAACTCATTGAAAACAACTATGAGTGATATTCAAAAAAATCCAGTTTTGTTTAAACAATTGTCAGTTATAGATCAGAAAATGTTTCATGCAGGGCTGATGCGTATTAGTACTAAAGTAGAAAACTGTTATTTTATTTGTGGGAAAAAGGCATATAAATGGTTACCTGAGAACTGGTCCGGCAGTTGTTTTTTGGGTTACTTGGTTCCGGCAATAAGACATACTGCAGAATTGCCTTTGGGTAAGATACGAAACGTAAGAGAAACAGCTCAAAAATCCGAAGGTCCAGTTAAGAAACCTGCGAATCCAGTTGGGAAGATCGAAGCTGGTTGGAAAGACCATAATTCAGTAAAAGACAAAAGCGAATTGACCCATATGGACTTCAGTCACAGTGTTATATCCTGGGCAGGAATATTCCCAGCCTATGGAGCAGTCAAATCGATCTGGGAGCTGAGGAAGTTGTCGAAACTTCTCGAAGTAATGAGTAATGCAACTTTTTCCGCCCTAGAATTGGTGACTGATGAACTGAATGCAATGAGAACTGTTGTGTTACAAAATCGGATGGCTCTTGACTTCACCCTAGCGGTGAGGGGTGGTACGTGTGCGCTTATCAAGGAAGAATGCTGTGCTTTTATTACTGACAAACGTCATGAGATAAATAAACACCTAGAGGTAATTCAGCAAGTATCAGCCAAGACTGAACCAGGCCCAAACCCACTGATGGACTTTTTCCAGAATCTATTTGGGGGGTGGGGTTCCATCCTAATGAATATTCTGATTGCCATTTGTGTGGGTATACTCCTAATAGGAGCATGTGTTTGCTGTGGAATTCCCTGCATGAAAAGATTAATCAAAGATTTTGTTGATGTATCTGTTACTGAAACTTTTTACCAAGATATTGAGATTGAAAGACTGATCTCAGACGACGCTTTTTCTGAAGTATAGATTGAATGATTCACCTAGCTGAAAATCCTAAGTGGAAAAGGCTAGGAGATGAAATAACACTATGCATACTTCAAAATACAATAAAAAGTATTAATGGGGGGGAAATGTTAGAAAAATGTGTATTTGAATACATGAGAAATGCTAGTTTAAAAGCAAAGTAGTATATAATGCATTTTATTCTATTAATCATATAGTAGTAAAATTAATTCATGTTTAAATGTGAAGTAGTTTTGAAACTGCAGTGTGGCTTGAAGCAAAGCTGATCTCTGACCCTGGCAGAATGCTAGCTTAGCAAGTTTTAATGTTTATGCTTTTCACAAGTAATTATCTGCTGGGTCAGGAAATTAAATGTGTGAAATAATGAAATCTTCTGCTCTTTCCTGTTGGAATGATCTGGCCTTGTATATGTGTTATTTAGATAGCATGCAGCTGTGTGAGAAAGTGTAACGGAGAACAAAGACATGCATTAAAAGACTGAACTGCTATTGTATTCGAACTGATATGAAACCTTGAACAAGTAACTTTACAGAAAGACATTATGACTGACCAGCTGGATAGCAAGGCCATATTGTATCTAGAAGAAAAGTTTTTTTAAATGTACAGCATCAGCAGACTTAATGAATGAAGAATTGTAAGCTAAAGTGATGTAGATGCCCTGTGACATATCACGTCAGTAAGGTGGGCATAGCTTGAATGTTAAACCTATATAAAATTGTGTGCTTCCTGTTTCTTGTCAGACAAAATTCTGTACTTGTACGTTTTTTGCCTCCTGGTGTACACTAGTAAACTTTTGAATCTGAACCTCCTGTGTATTGAATTCTTAATTTTATTTAACATTCAGGAATGTGGAGGCTGTTTAAATCAATGTTCTGTTTATACTAAACATAAATTTAGATAAAACAACTAAAAGTGTATTTCTCTAAATGAATAAGAGTACAGAGGTGAATTGCAGCTTATATTGACAAAATGAATCTCACAAATATTAATATAAAAAGTTTGCTAGTCATGTCAGCCTAGAGTAAAAAATAATTAACAATTTTTAACTGAGAAGATTTCACTTTTACATTATTCCATTTTATTCAATATGTTTTCATAATAATTTTGTACCAGGGGCTGTGCATGCTATGTTGTATATTAACAGTGTGTTCTATTTCAAAAGTACATGGTTATAAATCATTCATCCAACTTCTAGCCCAGGACTCTTAACCTTTCCAAAGAGATAATATCTTAACTAATGAGAAAGCTTCAACTTTAATCTCTGTAGCTATTCTATCAGGAGCAGCCTTAGTACCTCTTATGCATGCCAGATATCTACTTCTTAGGAGTCATAGCTGACAGTTTGAAATTCTAAAATTACTTAACTGAAGATTCGTTGAATATTTTAATGAGCTGCTAAACATCTTTGCAAGAACTATTGCCTCATGTTAACCCTGACACAAAATAAATAAGTAAATAAACATAATTATTTATAGTATAAATCATACTGTCTTTGCTTTAGTAGGGTTACCTTGAAATGAAAAGAAGTACTGCTGGTGCTGATTTGTGCACTGCCGTATTTCTTACATTATATTTCTATGAAGTAGTTCAGTTTTGTTGTTTATTATAACACAGTTTCTAATGACATTACACCGTCACTAAGCGTTTTTCCTATAAACTTTCTTTCCAGTTATCACACGTGACTTTCTGATGTGCTGAACAAATGAAAGTAATTTAAAATGGAAGTGTTACAACAGATGTGATTGACATTTGTATTTTCTTATTTGCTTTTCATGGTTCAACTCAGACTTAATATGGGTTTAAAGGAGACATGACACTATAAATATAACTCAGTGGGAGTGACATTTATTACAACAGAAATGTTTATTATAGATAACTCATTTGTGGTTAAAAAAAAGAGACAAAACCATGATGTAATTCTTCTATACTATAGAAAAGTTATTATGTTACTTTTTCACATGCTGTGTAATAGGGATTCCCTGATGAACATAAATTTAAAACTGAACAATAAGAGAAAGCCTGGTGAAACAAAGTTACTAAGTTAAGTATTAAAGTTATGAAAATAATTATTGTAATGGTCTACTAGGGGCAAATTATACTAGGGATGAGACATGTTTCATATGAAGCTGTTAAATATATAATTTTATCACATCATAATTGTATGTTAATTGTATCTGAATTGTTTTTGTGCATATAATATAAGACTTTTTAAACAAATAGTTGTGTTAAGATGGAACTAATGATGATTTAATTTTGATACTATTATAGTAGTTAATTAAATTACAGGATATCTTACCATCTTGTCTTTCTACATATTAATGCTTCTCACTTGGCTGTTTTATTTACTAAGCAAAGAAAAGTAGAAAATAATATTCTATGTTGTATTAACTTTCTATATGACTTGGATTCTGGATTATATTTCTTCTCTTACTACATGTGAAAATTTAAACTTTTAAACAAGATGTCAGAATGATTCACGCAGGTATAAAGGTGATAACCAGTGTGTATTTATATTACATTTTTGTCACTGACATTCATTTAAGTTGCCATCATGATTAATTGGACAAATGTAAATAGATAAATGAGAAATGTGATGGGGTAAAGAAGATAAGTGGTTTGGTTTATTTCTTCCTTATAGGCTTAACAGATATATAAAGTATCTCAAGTTTTAATTAAACATAAAACAAAGGTACAATGATCATTCTATGAACCATCTCTATTTGCTATGATTATAATCATATCCTCAAAACTGGATAACTATCTTTTCAGATAGAAGTTCATTGATTTAATATAATTACATAAAGAACTTCTTATATTGATGAAGATCCATAAGATCCATTCAGATTGTTCATAGGTGATTTATTTTCTACACTTGCAATTGCACTCATTTGATTTCTGAAAATTATCTTTCTTTATTATCTAAATGGCAAGAATATTACAACATTTCTGTTGTAATTACCTAATTTTCATAATCATATTTTTATATCAACAGTTTTATTGTTTGTTATTTATTAATATATTTTCAGGGACATTTACTAAAAAGAAAAGTTTCTAATTACTAAAGTTCAATGAAATCTGATTCATAAAATTAGTAGTGAAATGGGAAACTTATAATGCAATTCAAACATACCCGACTCCCTTTTTATGCTTCTACATAAGGAAAATTGAATTTTAATCAATTTCTTCTATTATAAATTGTAATTCAGTTAATCTATATTATTATTTTGTTTTTCCTGTATTTATATTGGAGCTCAAGCTTACATTGTTTGATTTATTTATTGGTTATGGATAATCTGATAGAGAAAGCAACATCTATCAGATTAGGGGCGACCTCACTCCATGTTTGAAAATGTTTTTTAAGATATTTTTATTTCTTAAGGAATATGTATTTAGTTATATTTTCTTATCCTTTTTATTAGTCTGGCCTAAGATAAACTTCCATTATTATACCAGCATAGAAATAACATTCATATTATCAAAAATATTCTTCATAAAAATTATTAACAACTCTTCACAAGATTCACTTTTGAATTTATGCTACTATTTATTTATTTTTATTTATTTTATTTATTTAACATTTGTTAACTAGGAAAGTCCAACTTGGAACGAGCCAATTTTTAGTGGAAGCCTGGGGAGAAATGCCCCAGAGGCATGTCTTTGGAATGTGGGAGGAAACCAGAGCACCCAGCAGAAACCCACATGAACACAGGGAGGACATGCAGACTCCACACAGAAGGCACCCCAGCCGAGAATCGAACTGGAGAACCTCTTGTTGTGAGGCAACAATGTTACCGTTGCACCACTGCGCCATCCCATTACCACTACCCGTACTATTTAAACTTCATTTAAATGTAATTGTCTAAATGTAATTAACTTTATTTTTTCTAAATGTTAATGGATTAAATTGCCCAAGGAAAAGAGCTAATCTTTTAAAATATTTAAAAATGAATAGGGTCCAAGTAATATTTTTACAGGAATTCCATTTTAAGGTTAATGATAAATTCATATGGAATCCCACAGATTTTACAATACTATCTCACTCATTATACAAAAAAAAAAAAAAAGCAAAACAAAACAAAAAAAAAAAAAAAACAACAGGATCTATGATATTATGGGGGAAAAAAGTATTTCTATGCCTCAAATCATATTCAGTTATGAAGATAAGGAGGGTCTATTAACTATAGTAATAATAAAATGCAATAATAGAATTTGGACTCTAGTGAATATTTACTGGTTTCAGGGTATAGGGTTGGCAAAAGTGAGGAAACATATAGAACTAATCAATAGAGTTCAAAAAGGGATTCTGATTTTAGGTGGTGACTTTAATTGTATTGTAGATAATTCTGAGACCACAAACAGTAGACTCTTTTGTCTTTCTCCAGTAGGGAAATCTCTTAAAAATTGGGTGAGTAACTTGAATCTAATTGATACCTATACATTTAAAGATAGTTTCTCTTTATAATATTCTCATAGAGATTTCAGATTTAAAAGTCAAACTAGAATCTACAAAATATACATATCCCAAGACTTAAACTCAAAAGTGAGTAATTTTATAATTTCTCCATGTCCTCTTCCTGTTCATAACTCTCTTTTCCTAAAGTTAAATTCTGTTTTTAAAAGACTTAATATGACAACTAGAATTTCTGCCTACATTATCAATTTAAAGCAATTTAAACCTTGGCTACATTCTGAAATAAATTATTTCCTAGAAACCAACCATGCAGAGGACACAAATTCAGTAATATTATGGGACACATTAAGGGTCGTTTTATATGGCAAAATTCTTTCATGGTATAAAAATAAAACAAAAGAATGGGAATCAGAATTACAAAATATATAAAAACAATTAGTTGATATAAATATAGATGATCACATTGATATATCCACAAAGAAAATAAGAACAGATCAATTAAACAAAAATATAATGAAATATTAACACACAAGACTAATCTAGCTTTAGAAAAACTGAAAATTAATTCATACTCAATGTCACCAAAACACATGCATAACTTATCTATGAGAGTTAAAAAACAAATCAGCTGGAAACAGTATTACACACATTTTACATGAAGGTAAAAACAATAAAGCAGTTTCTGATATTAATGACATCCTTGATGCCTTCAGACATCATTATTCTGGTCTTCAAACTTGTGATCCTCTGAATACAAATACATAAGATATAGATATAAACTTATCTAAAATAAACAAGCTACCTGAAAAAATAAAATTTGATTTACAACAACAAATTTCATTAAAAGAAATAGTAGATACAATCAAACAAAACAAAAATAATAAAGCTCCCGGAATAGATGGAATCATAAATGAAATTTATAAATTACTTCCATCACCAGCTCTAACTTTATTTCATAATGCTCTGAATGTAGTTATATTCATTAATTACTCCTATTCTAAAGGAAAATAAAAATTCCACATTATGCAATTCATACAGACCTATTTCACTTCTCAACAATGATTATAAAATCTTTACATCCATCTTAGTAAATAGGATCAAGAAACCCTTAACAAATATCATTCATGAAGATCAAACAGGTTTAATTTATAATAGATAAACGCATGACAATATTCAAAGGATTCTTACTCTAATAGATATTATGAATAGGGATAAACATGAGGCTCTTTTAATCGCTCTCCACATTGAGAAAGTGTTTGACACATTACAATGGGGCTTTCTTTTCAAATCACTAGAAATCTTTAACTTCCCCTCTCAATTTATACACTTGAGAAAAAGTCTATATAGTAACAACCTTTCTTATGTAAAACGTGGTCCATTCACTTCAGAGGCTATAAAAATCAATAAAGGAACTAAACAAGGTTGCCATATGTCTCCTTTATTATTTGCTTTAGCTATCGAAATATTTGCAATTATTATCTGTCAATCTCCAAAAATAATTAGTATTGAAATACATAGTCATTTCATTTCCAAAATCATGCTTTTTGCTGATGACATTCTTTTAACTTTAAGATCCTCTGAAGAATCTCTTCAAGAATTAGATTTACTAGCTGCAAAATTTTATCTTAGTTCAGGTCTAAAAATAAGTAATAAAAAATCCAGATATATGATACTAAATAGAAATCACAAGATGTATTTTAACACAAATCTTATAATTGGCACATTAGTGCCAACCATAATTATCTAGGAATAACCGTATGTGATAAGATAAATATGACCCTAACTACAAATTATACAAACATATTATCTTCTATAAAATTACAAACAGAAAAATGGAACAATTTTTTTTTTAAATTTGAGGACAGACTACAACTAATAAAGATGATCCTACTTCCAAAGGTCAATTATATTGCTCAAGCCATTCTCATGCTTCCAAGAGAAACAGTATTAAATAACTTTAATAGAATTTTATAAATTTTTATGTGGTTTCCAAAAATAAATAGAGTAGCTCTTTATCATTATATTAGACCCTGGGAACTAGGAGGAATAAATTTCCCAGAACTTGAATCATATATTAAAGCCTCAATTCTCAAAATAGTCATTAACTGGATATATCCCAATTTTTCTTCTGCCTGGAAATCTCTTTGTTCAGTTATATTTCTAAATGAAAATAAATTAGCTAGTAATCCCTTAGCAGATAATCAAAATGTCCATTTATGGTATATACTAGGCATCAATTTACAATATACTATCACAAAACATACTAAAGTAAACTTAATAAATCATATTTATAGCATTTTTAAAACATTTATAAATTCAAAGTTAGATGTAAAACTTTGGTGGGAATTACTAATCCCTTTCAGTATCTCTAAAAATTATACCAATATAATATACAAAAGAACATTGTAAGATTGGGAATCAAAACAATTCCTTTGCTGGTATCACTGTATAAAAAATTTACCAGTATTACAGACTCATGAAATAAAAAATATTTATAACATTCCAGACACTGATTGGATTATCTTGCATAGCATTCTTTCCCATGCTCAAGATTTGTGTAGAATAATAAATAATTTTTTATTTAAAACTATACCTAAGCTGATACTTTGTCTTCAGGAGTTGATTTATAACAATCAGAATTGGCCTAACTTAATTTCTAATCTTTATAAAACCATAATAAACTACAAAACTATACCAAAACAATTTTTTTTGAAAATTATTGATAAAGGGCAAATATTAAATTTGTCATCAGAAGTCAAATCTGATCTTTTATATTCTGTGAAATTAACTTCTAATCTCCAAATGTGGAAAATCTTCACATGGAAATTCTGGCACGGAGCTTTCTAAGCTCCCAACAAAGTCGCTAAAATCCAATCATCCAGTACTGTTGTTTGTCGGAGATGTTCTTTGGTATGTTCAGCTGATTGGGAAGATTGTATTTATGATTGTATAAAAATTAACAAGTACTGGACAGAGATTGGTAAATTTTTTCAAGCTTTATTTTCAGACTCATTCATTTTATCTAAAACCCTAATTCTCTTGAATGTAAATGTCATGAATGAAATGAAGAGATTCAATCTCTACCTCATTTTGACAATTTTAGCAGTGGCAAGAAAATGTTTTACTAGAAAATAGAAATCATCTCTTCCCCTTGCCTTAGAAGACTTTCCATTATTACTGGAAGAATCAGCATCTACTGAAATAAAAGTTAAAGAATCAAGAATTTTCCCTAGGAAATGGTCTGATAATCCTTGGACTAAAGTTTTTGGTTTAATTAAAACTCTTAAATTATCGTATTCTCTATAATTCTGACTGAATGCTTTTCTTAAATGTTTTGAATTATTTATTGGTAAATGGAAGTTTCATTATTTCTTTCCTGATGAAAAATGTTCATTTTAGGCCATATGTAAATAATGTATATAGTTATCTAATGAAACTTTACATTAGAATGATTGTAATATTTCATATGTTTGAATTCAATAAAAATACTGGAAAATAAAAGCACACATTAAAGAATGTCTAGTTACCTGGGAAACAGAAGCAATTAAAACATTCCAAGCACATGTTAACTGAAGAGGGATACTTGGCAGTAATGTTCCACATATATTCAAAGGATGCAAACACATTTTAAGATATGAGCTTGGCAGTTGAAATTTCTAAGTGGAGGAGCAACAAAAGGTTGTTGAGGAAATTCAACGTGTAATAAATCATAGCATGTTTCAAAAGAGGCATGAATATTGTTGTGTTCCCATTGATATATTTGATTCATTCTGGAAACAGTTTCTGAAAAAGAACATTATTCTATAGGTAATTCTGATAAAATACTTTCTTCAAAATCAGAATCTGGTACATGAGCAGAAACAGCAGGGGATGCTTTTTTCCAGCCCATTCGCTGTTCATCAGACAAGGAATAATCAGAAATTGAGGAAGCTCTTTTATTTCTGTTATGAAAATTCCAATCAGAATGTAAAAGATTCAGTGTATATAATAAACCCAGAGTCAATCCAGAAAAATGTTCTTTATCAGCAGAAATAGAACATGAGAAAGATAAATGCTTGACTTTTTGGGCCGGATTCCATAAAATTCACAGAATTTTGCAGACTGTGCCAAGTTCAACACAAGATTTGCGGCAAGTCAAGTAATATGTAAATGTGCCATGGTCTAATGAGCATAACTTAAAGCAATGCAGACACAATAAATAACCAGTGAAGTCAGTGCAACTACAGTCAGGTATTGCAAAATCGTATTACAAGGAAAAATCATCTGCAAAGTGAAATACTTGCATGGCATTACTCTGAGTATCACTCTCATCTCTGCATTTAATTTTGATTTGAAGCTCTTTATTTAAGGTTTAATCACTTTTATTTTGTATCTTATTCTAGTATTACGTTTGTTTTGTTTTAAGTTTTCTGTTCTGTTGGAGTTTTAAAAGTTCTTGGCTAGGATCAGTTAAAAAAAAAGTAAAAAATTCCTTTGCAAAGAATTCCTTTGCAAACTGTGAATAACATCAGTTAATTAGTGGGAGGAGCTGAGAGACAGCATTGCTCTTTTATTTAGAAATACCTGCAGTTATCTGATGTGTTTGTGTGGTTTGCATTGCTCTGAGTATCACTCATCTCTGCATTTAATTTTGATTTGAAACTCTTTATTTAAGGTTTGATCACTTCTACTTTCTATCCCCAACCACCTGCTCAGTCCTTGTTGTGTTCTTAGATTTGGTGGCTTTTGAGTTGCCCACCCCTACTATAAATCTCATTTTGGACACTCCACCCAGTCCCATCTCATCAGCTTATTCTACCGAGAATAATAAGATCATTTGGGAAGGCTCACCCCCTTAGTTTATTAACCTTAAAATATCATGTTTCATCCCTTCCCACTTAAGGAAAAAAAAATGCACTTTATTCATTTGCATTTATGGTATTTGTGTTTCTTCCTACTTTATTACTTTATTTTGCTTATGCTGCCTGTTCTTAAAAGTACTCAATTGCATTTATTCTGCTACATTTATTACTGCTTATTAGTAGCCTGATTAAATTGTAACTGCTATTCTAAGCCTTTTGGTTTAAACACGTGGGCTTCAGACCAGTTGATTTACATTAAGAAGGTCTGTGTTCTGCACTCTTGTGACAGGACAGGTAGCTTACATCCTTCTAAGTTGGGAGTTGATTGAAGGCTTAGTGTCTATTATTCTAAAAGTGTATTAGTTCTGGTTTAAGCACTTGGGCTTTCAGGCCAGTCATTTTACATCAAGAAAGTTTGTGTTCTGCACTCTTGTGGGAGGAGAGGGGAAGATTATGCCCTTCTGAGCTGGGAATTTCTGGTTAAGGCTTATTGTGCCTGCTTATTCAAATTGTTTCTTTACAAAATTGGTGCACCTTGTTTTCTGTGGCATAGACTAGATTCAGACCTGCTGAATCTAGCATTGTTTGTATAACTTGAGCACTAATCCAGGCCATCTTTTTTTTTGGAGAGGGTTCCCCTGCACCCTAGTGGCTGGAGTGTGTAGTAAGAATGTGTCTGATTAAAGACTGCTGGAACAGGGCTCAGTTTTGAGTTTTGAGTTTTTTACTGGTTAATTTGATAATTTGTTTTAATCAGTTTGTTTGTTTGCTACTGCTATATAAAAAATTGCACTTTATTCATCTGCTTTTACTGTATTTGTGCTTCTTCCTGCTTTATTAATTATTTTGCTTTTGCTGCCTGTTCTTAAAAGTACTCAAATGTATTTATTCTGCTGCATTTATTACTGCTTGTTAGTAGCCTTATTAAATTGTAACTGTTATTCTAAGCCTTTTGGTTTAAGCACTTGGGCTTCAGGCCAGTTGTTTTACATTACAAAGGTTTGTGGTCTGCACTCTTGTGGCAGAACAGGTAGCTTACATCCTTTTAAGTTGGGAGTTACTGATTGAAGGCATAGATAGAAGATTTGTGGTCTGCATTCTTGTGGAAGGAGAGGGTAGATTTTGCCCTTCTGAGCTGGGAATTTCTGGTTAAAAAGCTTATTGTGCCTGCTTATTTGAACTGTTTCTTTCTGAAATTGCTGTGCCTTGTTTTCTGTAGCATAGACTAGATTCAGACCTGCTGAATCTAGCTTTGTTTTTATAACTTGAGCATTAATCCATGCCATCTTTTTTTTTTGGAGAAGGTTCCCCTGCACCATAGTGGTAGGAGTGTGTAATGAGAACTTGTCTGACTGAAGACTGCTGGAGCAGAGCTCAGTTTTTAGCTTTTTTATTAGTTAATTGGTTAATTTGCTTAAATCAGTTGCTACTGTTATATTAAAAAAATTGCACTTTACTACTGTTATTGTATTTGTGTTTCTTCCTACTTTATTACTTTATTTTGCTTATTCTGTCTATTCTTAAAAGTACTCAATTGCATTTATTCTGCTGCATTTATTACTGCTTGTTAGTAGCCTGATTAAATTGGGAGTTAGTGATTGAAGGCTTAGTGTCTGTTATTCTAAAAGTGTCTTAGTTCTGGTTTAAGCACTTGGGTTTCAGGCCGGTTATCCAAACTGTTTCTTTCTGAAGTTGGTGGGCCTTGTTTGCTGTAGCATAGACAAGATTCAGACCTGCTGAATCTAGCTTTGTTTGTATAACTTGAGCGCTAATCCACACCATTTTGTTTTAGAGCAGGTCCCCCAGCACCCTAGTGGCAGGAGTGTGCAGCTAGATCTTGTCTGATTGAAGACTAGTGGAACAGGACTCAGTTTTGAGCTTTTTTATTGGTTAATTGGTTAATTTGTTTAAATCAGTTTACTTGTTTGCTACTGTTATATTAAAAAAAAGTTATAGCTTTTTTTTCCACCTTTCTTTTTACTAGAGTAGTCCAGATACAGACTTGCTGTATTCAGGACTGTATTGTAGTTTCTGAGTTTCCCAGACCTTTCTGTGTTAGAGTTAAGCCTCTCAGCTTATCAGTAGGAGTGGTAAGCACTAGGTAGCATATCTACCACAAGAGGAGTTGTTTCTAGCTCCCTTTCAACTTTCTGCTTTAGAAGCCCATGTTTGCATGGGCTTATGTGCCGTGCAGCACCACTAAGCTAGGGTAAACTATTACCAGTGCCAGAAAGTCTGCTCTTCAATTTTTCCCTTAGATCATGGTAGTTCTCTTCTCTTTTGCATTTAACTAGCTAATTCACCTAGCTCTTCATCTGGTTTCTTGTAGCAATTATTGTAGCACACATAAGTGGTAACAGCACTAAGCATCCTATAAGGAAACAGCTCCAGTACTTATTAATAATGACCATCCCTCCTGACATGTCTAAAAGTCAGTTCCCTTTTCTTTCTCCTATTAACCAGGTGAACTTGGGCATTCTGAGGCAGTCTAGCAACTGCATCATGTACACAGACAACCCTCTCCTCTTATCTCCCAAAACTCAGACTTGTGATAAATACACTTATATATCCAAACTAGAAGACATGCACTCTCCAGCCAAGACCAAAATAGCTGGTCAAAAGGAGAAGGTCAACACCTGCACCACACTACATGGAACACATAGCCCTGCAGAACATCCACCATCACAGCTCTCACATAAAAACACAAATCACACAGCCACCTTTGCGGAGGCTCTCAATAGAAATCTACCCAAACAGCAGAGACGTCCAAATCAGAAACACAATCGACCACCACAACACAACACAAATTACAAGACACATAGCTCACCTACACCGTGTGCCCCTCAACCTAAGCCCCTAAGGAAAAACAGCTTGCTCAATACACTAATCATAGGTGACTCGATAGTTAGGCACACTGATATCCCACTCACTAGGTTGAATAAGGAGAAGGTAACAGTCAGCTGTCTGTCTGGTGCCAGGATCCAGCACATAACACACACACTCAGGACACATCACAACAAATACAAGTATGCCTCTGTCATTGTCCATGTGGGTGTGAATGACCTGAGACATACCTCCCTGGACTACATGAAAAGAGGTATGGAGGAGCTCTCAGATTATGTGGCTCAGGCAGGTATGACCCTAGCCCTGAGCAGCATCCTGCCATCGCCAAAAATGATACCGCAGTACAAGCAGAAAATGATTGACTTCAACAATTGGCTACGTTTCTGGTGTCATTCTAAGGGGATCCAGTATCTGTTTTCTTGGGAGGACATGACTGACAGACCTTGATGCTTTGCCAGAGATGGCCTGCATCTGTCACCCCTAGGTTTCCAGATACTGGCTAAGGCTCTTGCTACCCCATAGTGCCTTTTTCAGGTGGTGCTCGAAAGACCAAATTACCACCATAACAGCTATAAATAAATGCAATCTGATGTTCGTGCTGCTCAATGCTAGAAGCCTAAATCTCAAGATGCACTCACGTGAACCACGTCTCAAAATGGAGAATATCGACATTTGTACTGTAACGGAGACCTGGTTTAACTCATTCACTCCAATGGAGTTCAGGAAGTTTGCACTGTAACTTCCAATGGGCACAGCCTAAGCCTTTTGACAGTATCAAATTATGTCCTTACATATAAAACAAATGTTCATATCTCTGGAACCGTAGGAGTTATGAAAGAAGTATAAATGGCAAATTCTTCAGCACAAGCTATTTTTATATTGGTAGTACTCTTTAGGTTTGTGATCTTAAACCAAATTTCATAAGTCACAGTAAACACAGTAACTATTACATTTGTAATATTTTGTAAAGAACTTACAATGTCTCAGCAACCACTCAAGTTACAAACATACTGGCAGCAGCATTTTATTCGTCTAGCTGACAGCTTTCATCTGAGGCTAAGGAGTTCTGTCTGTGTTACTTGGTTATTGAGCTATTTAGAAAAATGTGGAAATTATAACTATATCAATTAATATCATAAAATCAACAGTTAATATCTATTTACCTGCAATACACAGAGTTCAAATATTAATGCAGCTGAGTTTGCCATTGTGTAAGCTTTAAGATGAAATATTTTAAAACTCTGTACATACCATGGTTTTGGAATTATTGATCCTAATATGAATAAGCAATATTTGTTGACAAGAGACATCATTAGGAGTTAACAGAAGATGCACCTGGAGACGTCACTCAGATGTAATGAGTTAAAGCAGCAGAATGCACCCCTGCGCTACCAGGCTATAACTCATTCCACACCTTTCGGCCCCAGAAAATGGACCAAAGCTCCAAAGGTGGTGGTGTCTCTATATTCGTAAAAGATATGCACACCTCCAGACTTGTAGCCCAGCATAACACATCAGAGATACTTCAGGTACAACTAACAGATTGTAAGATGGTGATTCAGGTCGTAGCCTACTATAGATCCCCAACCATGCCCCAAGACTCTCATTCCATGCTCCTACGCACCCTGGAAACTATTAGGGTCCAACCAAACACTCTCATACTGGATGACATTAACTAGCCCTCCATCAACTGGGGAAACTACTCATGCACCAATACACTTGCCCAATGCTTCCTGGAATTTATTAATTCCAATACGTTGGACCAGCTCATTCTTACCCCCACTAGAGGTAGCAACAGCCTTGACTTGGTTATTACTAACATGTGCAACTGTTGCTCAACACCAATAGTAAATTCCTCCCTGGTTATATCCAACCACAAATTAATTACCATGGAAATCCACATCTTACCCACACCATCAACAAAGATAACTACCATGAAAAATTTCAACAGAGCTGACTTTGGGCTCCTAAAACAGAGGTGGCTAACTTCACGGCACCCATGCAAATGGAAAATTGGTGCATGCCCACTGAATCATACACCAAAGCACTGTACGAACACTTACATAAATGCATGGAATTAGCCATACTCAACAGAGCCAAGACACTCTCCTCCAAAAAAAAAGGAAGCAAATCTGGTGGTCCCCTGCCATTAACAAACTCTGCAACAGAAGGAAGAAGCTGTTGCAAAAAAAGGTGAAGTCCCAAGACTGGAAATGCTTCCTTGTTAGCCACAACAAAAAGTTGAGATCCCTAATCAAAGCCTCTAAAGCTAGCTATGAAGGCAGAATTGCGGCAGATACTAAGAATAACCACAAAGCCTTCTACAGTTATATCAAGAATCTCCACGGCAATATCCATATTTGCTTTGAGTTACTGCACAATGGTACCTCCTATACTGAGCCAACAAATATTGACAATATATTGGCTGATAGATTCAGTGCCAACTTTACCCCTCTCTCCCCCAAAGGATCAATCACAATACCAGAAGGATACCAGGCACTCAGCATTACTGCAGCACAGGTTAAAGCTGCATTGTCCAAGGCCAGGAATACAGCTTCCATGGGACCCAACAATATCTCTGGCTGTGTTCTACATGAACTACAAAGTGAACTGGCACCACACCTGTGTGCTCTGTTCAATCACAGCCTCACCTTAGGCTTTGTCCCTACAGAATGGCACACTGCAATGGTCATCCCTCTCCATAAAGGGGGAACAGCTACAGATCCTGGGAATTATCACCTCATTAGCCTGATGAGTCTGATATGTAAGGCTATGGACCGCATCATCATCATGGATCTAATTAACAAGGATATAAGGAATCTCTAAATTCTGGATCCCATGCAATTTGGTTTTGTGAAGGAGAAATCATGCCTGCTCAACCTGGTTGACTTCTTTGAGTCAGTCATCAGAGCATTTCATACAGCCTGCCTCAATTTGACCAAAGCCTTTGATACCATTCCACACTCAGGAATTATTGATAGACTCACAAAACAAGGAATCAATCCCTATATCACTAGGTGGGTTGCAAATTGGCTCACAGATAGAACCCACAGTGTGAAAGTAGCAGACTCCATGTCAGGCTGCCGACCAGTCACAAGTGGAATCTCACAGGGTTTGGTCCTGGGTCCTCTCCTGTTTGGCATCTACTTCTCAGAAGTCCAGGCCAACACAGAGGGACTCTAGCTGACCAAGTTCACCAACAATTGCAAGCTGGGAGCCATTATTATCTCCCCAGGTGATGCAGACATCCTACAGAAAGGCCTCATTGAGATCAACGACTGGTGTCAAAACCATGGCCTTAAGCTTAATGCCAAGAAATGCGTCGTCATTCCATTTGGGAAAAACTCAGGTCCCAGTAATTGGCACATTGATAGTAGCCCATTGAACACTGAAGGCATTATAGAGATCTGGGGACACAGGTTGACAGCAAACTCTCCTTCGACCACCACATTGCCACTGTGGTCAGAAAGTCCTTTTATTTGGCACATCTCATTACCAAGGGTTTTGCCTGTAGTAAGAAAGAGGTCATCATCTCTCTCAGTCTTCCTTCATTAGACCAATCATCGAGTATAATGCCCCATTTGGCATGTACCTCAATAAACACCTGCAACAGCTGGAAAGGCCACAAAAGTACCTCACAAAGAGGACCCTATGCCTTAACACATACCCTACATGGACAGACTCACAAAACTCCAGCTTTTCTCTGTCTCATATCGTCTAGTAAGAGGTGATCTCTGCTTGACTTACAAAGCCATGTCTGACCCAGCTCTGTTAGAAATGTTACAATTAAAGAAATCCCAATGCCTCCACTCCACATGGTCCAGAGACCTCAGCCTCATTACCACAATCAACAGAACATGCTGGAGGGATAGGTTCAAAACCCTGGGACTGCCCATGCTCTGGAATAGACTTCCCATACATGTCAAGCAGAACACCTCACTGGTACTTTTCATGAGAAATCTTGTTGAGTGGATGGAAAATAGAAAGTTCATCCTAGGGATCACTCCAGTGGCTCTACCAGGAACTAATGGTGGCATGATGCCAGGGTACGTCTATGGGCTAGACTTGTAAAGGTACCAGGGCCATTGGCCTTGTACACACCTATGAAACTATGAACTGATGTGCAGCTGTGTGAAAGTAAGACAGACTGTGGAAGGTTGACAAAGTCAATGGAATATGTCAGTAATACATGGAAAACCCTGACACAAGAAAAATGTGCATCAGCATTAGTCGTATAAATCCCCATATATATGAAATATGTTGCAGGGATCATCATAGAATGCACACATACACATACAGATCCATTATAATTTGTTGAATGCTCCATAACCCACAAACATTTAAATAAAATCATTAATTATGGAGATGTGACAGTCACAGCCACATTGCCAAGGCTAACAGTAGTTAACAATTGGTGTGGGGCATGTGTGGGGAACGCAAGTAATGCACACACCCAAAGAAATAGGGTGATAGTAAAACACATGATAGTTGAGCATGAAGAAGAGGGGCAACACAAGAGCGATGATGGAATAGGAAGGTCAGACAGAGTGTCAGAGGGGCATGGACAATTTTTTAATGATAATAGGCCCAATTTTTTGTTTTTTTTGCAGAATACAAGGTATGGAAAAGACACAGTGTTGAAGAAATGTGTTGGTACAAAAATATAACAAGTATCACAAGACATGACAGACAAAGGTCAGTAATATACATAAAAGATTGGTGATGTACACAGACAGCATACATATGGACTATACCCATACACATATAGACTGTAGCCTTTTCCCGCCTTTCCTGTAACTATTCTAGTCCAGATACAGATTTGCTGTATCCAGGACTGTATGTAAGCTTCTGATCCCACCAAGCTTTTCTGTCTTGGAGGGAAGCCTTCTAGCTTATTAGTGGCAGTGGTAAGCACTAGGTAGCCCATCTACCACAAGAGGAGTGGTTTCTGGCCCAGAAATTGTAGCTTATTGGCTTTTTGGGCAGTTTTTCCATCTCTTTCAACTTTCTGGTTTAAAAGCCTGCATTTGCTCTTGTTTCCCACCTTTTCTGTAACTAGTCAAGTCCAGATACAGATTTGCTGTATTCGGGACTGTTTGTAAGTTTCTGAATGGTGCCAAAGTCTGCTCTTCAATTTTTTCCTTAGATCTACTAGTTTTCTCCTCTCCTGCACTTTTATTAGCTTATTAGTCTAGCACTTTACCAGACTTCTTGTAGCAATTATTGTAGCACACAAAAGTACTACCAGCACTAAATGTTCTACAAAGAAACAGTTCCAGTACTTATTATTAATGCCCACCCAACAAATGGACTCTGGCTGACAAAGTTCACAGACAATTGCAAGTTGGGAGCTATTATTAACTCCCCGAGTAATGTTGGCATCCTACAGAAAGGCCTCACTGAGACCAGCAACTGGTGTCAGAACCATGGCCTTAAGCTCAATGCCAACAATGTGTCATCAACCCCTTTTGGAAAAACCTAGTTCCCATGAATTACCGCATCGATGGTAGTCTGCTGAACACAGAAGGCGTTATAAGATATCTGGGAACACAGGTTGACATCAACTTCTCTTTTGACGACCACATTGCCACTGTCATCAGAAAGTCCTTCTATGTGGCACATCTCATTACTAAGGGTTTTGCATCCAGGAAGAAAGAGGTCATTGTCTCCCTCTACTCTTCCCTCATTAGGCCAATCATTGAGTGCAATGCCCCATTTGGCATGTACCTCACTAAACACCTGCAACAACGGGAGAGGCCATAAAAGTACCTCACAAAGGGGATCCTAGGCCTTAAACATTTGTCCTATATGGACAGATTAAAAAACTCCAACTATTCTCGTCTCATATCGCCTACATAGAGGCGATCTCTGTTTGACTTACAAAGCCATGTCTGACCCAGCTCTGTTAGAAATGCTACAGCTAAAGAAATCTCAATCCTTCCACACCACATGCTGCAGGGACCTCACCCTCATTACCACAATCAACAGGACATGCTGAAAAGACAGGTTCATAACCCAGAGACTGCCCATGCTATGGAATAGACTCCCCATACGTGTCAAGCAGAGCACCTCACTGGCCCTCTTCATGAGAAATCTTGATGAGTGTATTGGAAAAAGAAAATTCACTCCAGGAATCATTCCAGTAGCTTTAGTCAACAGAGGCACTGGGAAATAAGGTTGGGTGGCACAATGTCAGGGTAATCCTATGGGCTATGCTTCTAAAGGCTCCAGGACCATTAGCCTATTACACACCTATGAACCTATACAACAGGCGTTAAGGAAAGATGACAAACAGCCATAATGCTCCTCAATAACACATTACATACCAATGCACATACCAGTGCTGAGATGTTGCCAACTGTGGCAGTCATACCTAAAGGAGTACAACTGATGGCACATATGCAACACAGAATACTAAATGGGTAGTGCTGGCATTGCAGTATGAAATGGACATCAAACATCATCAACCGCTAGACTGTTGGGAGTGCAAATGTAAGCTAAGCAACATCAAGGTTGATCAAATCCAGCCAAGGAAATGTAGCAGAAGAAAAGTGGAGGTCAGATTAGAACCACTGACCCTGCATGCAATAGGCAAAAAAGTAAACACAGTGCTACACAGCAGTAGAATACAAAAGAGTAATGTGTCTGTGTAATAAACCAGTAAGTATACTCACCACTAGGACAGGTGAAAAGGGATCCTGATATCAAAGAAAACATTCCATGTCAGAGGTAGCACAGATGGAGTTCAGGTGTGCAATGTAGATATGTGATGTGCAATGAAATCACACAAGCTAAATATATAGAAGGCTATCACACATGTTCACACCAATGGCATGCAATGTGAAATCGCCATGCAGAAACCACATGGTGATTCAGATACGTTACTAAATATCACATGAATAATACAGATTAAAGAATGTAAGCTTCTGCAGAAATCATAGAGCAAGGAACAGGAAATTCATCACAGGTTTGGCACCTATGTTTCTAATTGACACAGGCAGCCTATAAATGTTTCATCTTCTTGGCTTCTGCTTGTAAATTTTTCATCTTCCATGCCACGGCTTACACTTAACAAGGGTACTAGAAATTGACAGAAATATGGGTGCATAGCTAGGCTTATTCAGGTCCCAGTGGTCATCAATCAGCTGAGTACACACCTATGAACCTATGTCTGCAGAATGCACGACATACAAGTAAAACATAAACACAGATGGAATCATCTCACTCAGCACCACATTGTGTGTATTTGCATTGCATGTGTATGATAGCCTATCATGGTGGCACAATGTCATATAAGCGCACTACACCTACATTCCAATGATGATATGTTACATAAAGGTGCACATATACACATGCATATGCCATGCATATGTGAAACTTATATCCCGAAGCTATAAGGGGGATGGAAATGGACAATGTATGACCACAGTAGTAAGCTAATGTAAGAATGAAAAAGATTGCACAGAAAAAAAAAAAGCAGGACAACTATATCCAAGTAAAGACAGTGCACATGTATATATTCCCCAACACGAGATGGACTACAAGTCCCATTCAAGGTACATGCAGTATAAGGTGATGACTATTAAAAGTCTGTGTACAAATGATACAAACAACACAGTAATGTTAACCTTTTAAGCAGCAATTAGCATAGGTTCATAACAAAACTAGTTTTAAATATCATATACTCATGCATACTGCCATGCAAACATAAGATAACAGGTGGCACACTCACCAAAAGTGATAACAATAGAACATGTAACTGTGTATGACTAACAAAAGGACAGTTGTGTATACACAACTATGGCACATCACCTGCACTGCAGATTTACTTATTCATGTTGTATCATTGCAATGTGTCGTATTTGTGTTTGTAATGTTAGGGGCATACAAATGTACATCCATACAAAGCAATGCAGCATTAATATACATAGTGAAAATTGGACATGTATGATAACACGTGTAATACACAACATACATGTACACATGTCAGAGTATAAGCTATAGGCACAATACAGGTGTGTTTGCCATGATAACAAGGCAGCACAATACATGTACTAATCACTTGTTCCTTTCATATAATAACATCATGAATTTCATCAAAACATTGTGAAATGTCAATCCTTGTCATTAATACCATGTGGCAATGTGACACACAATGCAGATGTTAATGCTAGAGGCATACATTGCAACAATAGAAGAAAACTGCGTAGTACGTGGCAGACACATTTGCATTAAGCATCACACACAAGTGTAGATTGCCAATAGGACCTTCTTACAGAACAGTGTCACTACTGGAACAAATACAGTGATATGTCATGTAGATAAACAGGCATAACAAAAACAGAAGCTGATGCACAAATGTATGCAAAATACAGACATATATCATCCATGTGGATACAGTCTCAGGAAAATGGCACTATAGTGGTACATGTTTGGAATGTTATTAAACTTAGCATGTGCAATGTAGCACATTTGCTTATATCATCAACCTTCCATGCATTCATGGCACTCAGCAGGAGAAGTGTGTCACAGTGGCAGAAAGGTAACTGTGTCAGACATATCTGTCACATATAAGGGCATGCTATCTCAGAAATAACAATGTTAGAGTCCAGTGAATGCAGATAAAGGAAGCCACATACAGAGAACAAGAATACCTTTCCTGCATATCTGTAACACTGTCTGCAGGAATGTTGGCATCAGATGATCACATGACTCAATGGTGATAATGACCACACCATATTATAAAGTGGTCTATATTAGATCAACACACGCTTACAAAAGCGAACGCTGATTGATCGAACTTATGTGAGCGAATGTTTAAAATATCGAAGCAACAGAAACCCAATTTTTTCCTAGGGAAAGAATTTGGTTGTCCGTTTCTGTTGCTTCGTTTTTTTCAGTGCTGTGGTGGAAAGTTAGGGGTCGGATTCAGGTAAGTGTGCGATTGTGTGGATGTGAGTGTTAGGGTGGGTTAGGTGAGTTAGGGTTAGGGAGCGGGTGAAGTGAGTGTGCGATAGTGATGGGCCTTAGATTTAGGGTTTGGGTTAAGGTAAGTGGATAGTTAGTGGTGTGTGTATAGTTTAGTGTAGGGTTAGGTGTCAGATTTTAGGTGTATATGTGTGGATTGAGGTTTGTTTGGTGTGCTTGTGTTGTGTGTATGTGTTTTGGATCAGCGATTTCTTTTCACTAGGAAAAAAATCGCTGATCTGACAGTTCGAGATTGTAAGCTTTCGCTTACATAAGTTCGATCAATCAGCATTTACTTTTTTAAGCATTCGCTGATCTAATATAGACCCTTATAAAGTGTCATAATGCAGTGATAATATATAGCTCTATATGAGCTGAATTGTGATGACTGCATCAAGAGGTACATCCTAGAAGCATGACTGCAATATGGGATATGTGCACAAATGTGTGCATAATAATGAAAGATAACTAGCGGTGCCACCATGGTGGCAACATTACATGACTGGATCGCAATATCTCAAATGATCTCCTGTGTGATTTCTTGGAGGAGACTTGCATGGCCAGTGACATGTCCTGAAATAATTTGCCCATTATGTCCCTCATCTGTGTCTGGAAAATATCAGTGACAATATCACAAATCAGACCCCTAAGATCTTCTGGCTGGCATGGAGGAAGATACCACTGTTGGTCAGTAGAAACAATGGTGCATGCTGGTCCCACTCTTGTTATTGTCATCTTATTCTGGTGTCTGTCCTGGTCCTCAGAGTCAGACTTTCTCAGAAGTGGTCAAGTGCTTTGTTGTCTTCTTCAGTGCGTGGCTGGACTGGTATGGGTCCTGCACTCTGTAACGATAATAACTGTACATACTTACATATTCCTAAAAGAGCCTTAACAGTAACAAAAAAAAATCAATATGTACAACATTATATAAGATTCATACACCCTGCACAGAACCAATGTCATGTGTATGTCTTCTGTTACTAAGGTGAAAATTAATTTACCTGTAATGTTTATATCAAAACGTTGAATACCTCAAAACCAACATATTACAAACTTGTCTATTACGTAAGTTGATTGTTATGGGCAACACATTTGCAATACATCCATGTCATACATAATGCATTTACATAATGGAATTGATATGTCAAACAATATCACCATATCCTTATGTACAAGCGCACATCATGTATGTCATGTGACGGTATAACGCCTGCCGGTAATATTGCATATGTACCAGTACAGAAGTATGAGTCATCTGAGTACATGCCAGAGAAACATAAAAAATGGCCTGTAAAGGAGGACACACAGCACATACACACACACACACACACACACACACACACACACACACACACACACACACACACACACACACACACAGACACACACACAGACACACACACAGACACACAGATTTGTATCTTAATCTATCACATTGAATGGATGATTATAGTACTAACAGTAATGTGTTACAATATATACTTACATACAAGAAGATATGCAAACATCACTGGAAAGTGGCAGCCACACCTTGTAAGAAGTACAATTAATTATCATATGAACATAATTATAGAGAAAAACAATAAATGATATATGCAATCGACATCAACATTTCTTAAACATGATGTGGGCAATTAATGCTACCTAAAATTACTTTCCTATAAGGATGTAGTGCAAGTGCAATTCTCACATTACTGGCCCATGAGGATGATTTAAAAATTTTGAAGAAATGGTAGAAAATTTTACTCATCACATGCTTATAAAAGGCTGTATGCAGCAATGGTACAATTACAGCATATATATATATATATATATATATATATATATATATATATATATATATATATAGGTAGACTCACATGAGTGAATGAATATGCATATCAGAATGTTAAACCATATTACACAGTGACATAAATTGTAATAAAGCACATGAGAAATCAGGATATCTGTTATTACATGTGCATGTTTGGTAGTAGCATGCCATATATCTACATGGCACACAAACAGAAAAGTGCTTTACATCTACAACAGTTGGTATGACATACCACTCTGTGCAGGTTGTGTGTAGCATTATAAGTAGATACTGATATGTACAGAGGATCTGAGTACAATGATTAACACAAGCATATACAGTATGTGTTGAGATGTTTCTACAACAGCAACATGTAATCTCTAATACACGAGGAGATAACATGCTTCAGATATGTGATCTTATGAAAATCACCTTATATACTTATGCAGGTCTAAAGTTGAAATATCCACAAAACGCATATAGGATAAATGCTGCACATGTGGAAAATTTTATATACAAATGTAATGCCAATGCTATTGCAGATGTATATTGTTAACAAAGTTGGATCTCTTAACACACATACACACACACACATATATATATATATATATATATATATATATATATATATATATATATATATATATATATATATATATATATATATATATATATATATATATATATATATATAGAGAGAGAGAGAGAGATGCATAAATATGGATATATATATATATATATATATATATTTATATATATATATATATATATATATATATATATATATATATATATATATATATATATATATATATATATATATATATATATATATATATATATATATATAAAATAAATAAATATATATATATATATATATATATATATATATATATACATATACATATTGAGCTATCTACTGGCATATACACAAAATGATGTGAGACAGAGTGGGATATGTGTGACTCTGTAGATTTTTTGCATGTAATAAAAATAAATGCATATGCTGACCTGTGCTGTGTGACAGATGGTGGCCTCAGTCAATGTCACACAATCTTTGTTATCCTATAAATTATAGACATGGGAAAAAAACATTGGTATCTATGGCAAAAGTGGATAAGATAATGCAAAACAGAGATTTCCTTACATACTTATATGATCTAGAGTGCTAACTCTTCAGCAATACCACATGCAAGGGATTATATATTCACATTGTCAATCGGGTATGATTACAACACATACTCAAATGGAAAGCATGGTCCCCTACAATACTCCCATATTGTTCTAACACAGACAAAAAAGTAATGTATTTGAATAATTACTAATAAACATTTAGGGCTGAGCATACATATTTTGTTTTTCAATAGACCTTGTCATGGAATCACAAATCACAAGGATATCACTGGTGACAACATATAGGGTATGGAACAATCTTGAAGTGTTGTGGAGAATGAAGAAATGTGTAGTCATTTATGACATTAAATAATAAAGTATTAAAACACAACCTCGTTAAATAAGTATGGAACAAATTGTAATTAATAGTTGTTTCCACTTAACAAACCTTACTGTTAGGATTAACTGCCAGACTTTACCTATCAATTAGGTGATATGAGGTCAGCATATTACTCTTTAAATCTACAGTGCTCAGTATCACTCCATGTTCACAGTCTGCTGTGTGAAACTTCTACATATACTTAATACATCTTTATTAGGGAAAGTCTCCATACATCAGTATATCAGCTACATAAAGGATGGGGGTAGCCTTCCCCAATATACATGTCCATCATTACTAGGGAGGTTTTCCCTATATGCAGGTGAATGGATATAAGCACACCAGTCCTAGTAAGCTGGAGATATGGATGTAATACACTCATATCCATTGGTAATGCAGTTCCACCTGTGCATCTTTACTACCATTTGTGGATAATAGTGATTTATGGGTTTGTCTGCAAGTCATAAGTTTAAAGTATGATTTCTGTATATTCACTGTCTACCTGATCAGATAACCAATTTTTTCAATATCTTGGTTCTGCTACTTCCTTTCTGGAATTCTCTTTTAATATTCAGCATGTGGACATTTCTTTCTTTAATGTATATTTGTGACGAATTTGACTAACAGCCATTATGAGTCTGCCATATACAGGAATGTCACTTTTTCCAACACTTATTTACATTTTTATAGTGCTCATTCTTTCAAATAAAAAGAGTACTGTAAAGGGACTATTTATCCGTCTTTCAAGAATTGTATCTGAGGATGATTTTTTTTTATTATGAAATGCATTTTGCTTAAGAATATATTTCTTGATTGTGCTTAATCCATCAATTTATTGGTGGAAGCCTTTGGCTTTATCTGGTGAGGTGACCAGATCGTCATGCACTCATCTTGAGAAAATCTTTATCCAACATCCGCAGGACAGGAATTCTATTTGGCCACACATTATCTATGGTCTAAAACATTCTTGAATGCTGGTGGGATACACTCCATTGTTAAAAAGAATTTTTCCAGGGTCTCTGATATTTTTCCTGGTTTTAAAAAATGTAATACATTTTAATAAATTTAGCACTGTACCATATCTTGTACACAAGTCACTGAACAATATTAGTACATCTTTTGACCACAGGATGGTCTCTTCTAATATCCACCTTAACCTTTATACACCCACTTCCCCTCAACATCACCTATTTATTGAGGAGGGAGGGCAGCCCTGGTTGAATTCTACTTAACCTTTAAGGTAGAACCTTACTCTCCACTAATAGAACACACTCACAATCCTTAACCTCAAATGTTACTAGGTTCTCTTTCCCTTTCTATGTGCATTCTGGCATTAAATTGGGAGATGAATCCTGCTTTAATATCACAGGTAGATCCACCCACTTCAGGAAGAGCATAACCTCTCAGTCAATGGTCTCTAAGTCTGCCACACAAACTTGGAGTACCTGGGCTGCAATTAAGGCTTTATCTCTCCTACCACAGTGCAGTCTTCAATGATAATTTGTAGCTGAATGGATTTTCTGCTAATTAAGAACATCTGTGTGGTAATGCATAGGTTACTTTACAATATTTACCTTCAGGAATATTCTGTCTTTGAACAGGCAGCTGTGTTACAAGAACACGAGGGATGTCTATTTACCACAATATGACCGTGAGGGGACTTTTCCCTGTAAGAAGTATAAAGCATGTAGTTTTATTCATGCAGGAGGTAGATTTGAATGTCCCAAGTGAGGGTTTATAGTAGATACCTCTTTCTATGCTGATTGCCTGACAAAAGACTTAGTATATTTTGCCTACTGCAAAGTATGCTTTGTGTACTACATAGGGAAGACCAATAGGCACTTTAAAGAGAGGATTCTTGAAAATGTTAATGATATTAAGAACAAGGAAGTGACCAATGCTTTAGCCAAGCATGTGTTGAACAGTGGTCAGAGGAATAGTTTTAAGTTTTTAGCCCTTGAGCTCTTACTGCTAGTATTAGAGGTGGGGACTTTAAGAATAAGGCAGAGGTGAAAGAACAAGAGAGGGTTATACGGTTGGGTGGAGACAGGGTTCCTGGGTTGAATGATCAGGTTTCTATAAAACCACTGTTGAAGGCATGACAGCTTAAGCACTGAACCTTAGAGCTTTATGTAATATTAGGTGCATTTATTTGGAGATATTGCTGCTATGTTTACATCTGACTTGTTTTTATATGATGTTTTATACTTGATTTTTTTTTATATATGATGTTTTATAGATATGATGTATTTATGAGTAAGTTTATTTATGTATCTCATTGTCCTCTTCCTCACAAAAGCAGTGTTAAGCAGGTTTTAGGTGTATACTTAATTAGTTAATTGGTATTTGATTGGTATATATAGAGTACAGCTGTTTTTATTAGCTCTGAAGAAGCAGTCATATTATAGACTGTGAAAACGCTCACCTTTTTACTTGGTCTCTGCTGTTTTTTTGCTTTTGTACAACATTAAAGTGTGTGGAGTTGTTGTATCAGCCATGGAAGTCCACTCATATTTTTTTTCTTTTCATTTACTTCACAATATTCTAAGTTTTTAATGGCCTAGAAAACTTACTTCCAGAAAAAAATATCTTCATAGTGACAGTCTGTTACTTTAAAGCCAAAATGAGAAGGCACTTCCATTTCTACATTTCTCTAGTTTTTCTCATATAAACGTACATGCTGAAAATACCATGACAAGTCTGCATAACTAAAGCAAAACATAACTTTTTGTGTTTTTGCAGAAAGGATCTGTTGCTCATGGACTGCATCTAGAAGAAAATATTTTTGCTCCTTGGTAGAGTGCATTTTCAACCCTTAATAGATCCATTCCAGTAATTAGTTAAATTCTATTACTACAGGCTGCTGTAAAGTAATAGGAAATCTGCTGTTATAAATGCAGGATACAAAAATTATGAATGTAGCACCTTTCTGTGTTTAAATATGTGTGGGTTTGTGTTAGCACGTTATATATATTAAAAAGTAGCTATTTTGTGCAGTGATGCAGATTAGCAGCATATAACTCTTACTTGCTATGCAGCTAAATAATGCAGCATCTGGTGTCATCACAATGTAAAAATGAATTGTGTTTTGTGATGGGGAAAGAAACATATTTGGAGAGGTACAATTGGATAAATACAGACTGCAAACAAGAGTCATACTCATTACATTCACAGCTCCTGGAATTGATTTATATGCAGCTAGGTTATTGTGTAAGGCTTACTGTGCAAGCCTTGCTTCACCTGTATTAGGTGTTTTCTCTTCTCCTTGGTATTGTGTGTGACAATGATTCTGACATATGCAGTTAAGGTGGTGTGGGGGGCAAAGTTCCCCATAGGGGGTAGTAAGGCTTGCTCTCTAGTAGAGGTGCATTTTTGGTGAGGTTGCTTATTTGACAATGCTTATGAGGAGTTTTGTTTTGATTTCTGCTAAATGAGTCAATATATTTGGATATTATCAAAGTTTCTTTTCAGGATTCTAAACGCTCAACTCTCCCAAAGGCCTCCCAGTCAATTACAGGCCAAATACTGAATGCTGTTTCAAAGCAGAGCTTAAGTTCACACATACCAGCTGAATCCATAGCACAGATGGATAAAGACATGACTGATGCAGAAAACCCAGGTTTAGCTACTGGGATCAGGACATAGAGGAATCGATACTGGAATATGAGAGTGAGTGTCCAATGGCAGATTACATATCCAGGGTGAGAGAATGACACATTTGGTTTCCTGTACTTGTCACCAGCAAGTGGAGGATTGTGACCATTGGAAGGAAGCAAAAAAAAAGGATGCAATCTTTTGTATTACCACATTGTTTATAGTATCCTTCACAGATATATCACTGAAAGCATGTGACTATAGAATTATGTTATTGTAATCTTTTGTGGACATCAAATTGTGAGGTGAACCACTAAAATATAGTAGGTTTAGGCTTATTAATAATTCCAGCTTTCAGTAAATTGGAAAAAAAAGATACCTTTTCTTACTCTTAGTTTGGTTGAGATGATCCACAATGTGAAGGCAGTTTTGCTCTATGCTTCCCAGTCAGGTAGGATGATGGCAAATACTCATGTCATTGGGATGAGGAACATACAGGGTAAAACTGCAGACCACTGATTGGAGCAAACGAGGAAAAGAAGGAACTGAAGAATACCCTTCAGGGCTGACTGATGATGAGTCTCCAGGGGGCGACTATTTTATTTGGCACAGATCCAAACCAAGAAAGAGTCAGTGATGACTCCAGCCTCTTCTGTAGGGAACAGGATTCCCTATACATGGTGATGTAGAGTATGGACTGACCAGGGTTTTAGAGTGGAACATGGACAGACTGATGGTTGACAGCCACAAAGTACAACAAAGCACATATGGAAAATAGATCTAAACATATAAATCAGTGTACTGTTTTATATGGATGAAGAGTGAGAGTTTTTATAGGTCTCCATTGGAAATAATTGATCCTTGATTTACGCTGTTATATGCTGTCCATCTCTAGCCCATGGGAAACTGCAAGGACAGAGGTTGCAGATATGTTCTTAAGAAGTATATTTAAAAATGCTCACTGATAGCTTCCTCCTGTTGAGGATGGGAATGCATATTGCCCCAGTCAAAACATAATGAGTCATTTCACTTTTAAATCACTCTGCAGTCCTGTAGTGACATGGGATTGAGAGTCATCTCTGGGCATGAACTCTAGGACATACCAGCTGCATATGCAAGTATCTAAAATAATCCTTTCTTGAACAATGACAGTGAAGACTGCGCATAGAACATCACGTAGTCACTGTAGGATAAATAAGCAAATATGGCACACGACAGCTGAATTAAGAAATTGACTTTCAGAAAAAATGTAGTTTCAGTTAGAGCTGTCCTGTTTTAAGAATAAACAGTCCACAATAACTTGTTGCTCATTGGATGCTCTGCTACAAAATATCAAAACAATTTTGTTTTTCATATGTGAGCACTATGCAGTAAAGACTGTGCAAATCTTTTCAGTATTACTTAGATTATAATACTTACAGTTTAAGCTAAGAAAGGATAGTGCAATTGAAAATATCTAATCACTCTGCAAATTAGAGCAAATATCTGTATTCTTTCATTTGGTAGTTGCCAGGAACAGCATGTGGTTTTAATAAGGAAAATGGATACTATAGTCTGATTCCATGACAGTTTAAATATAATACGATTGAACTAGAGCATTAAAATGAAATAGTTATGTAAAGCATTGCAGTAATATATTGAACATGATATTATATGCACAGTTTTCAGTAAAGGATGTAAATCAAAAATGAAAATATATCTTGCAATGAAGATATGGTCTTTGGTCATTTTGGAAGTGATACTGAACAGACACAAGGCTTAATATGCATTTTTTCATAAATTGGATTTCCAACTTGCACTGAATGTTTCAAAAGATAAAATAATGAAAACATGTCCCAATGGACTTTAGTATACAGTTTTATATTTGATTGAGTGATTCTGTCAGACTCTCTGCCACTTTGTGTTGAAAGATGCTGCAGACTGCAAAAAATATCTATCCCTACTAAGTGTTTGGCCCCATAATTGCTTCATCAGAAGGAAGGGTCAGATGACAAGTAATCAGGAAGTAACTATACAGCTCTATCACATACAGTAAATAGAAGCACATTTTTTACACTTAATGCATAAAGTTCCGCAGAAATAACTAAAATAAAAAGCTGAGAACCAGAAAGCCCGTATATGAAAGAAATGTGGCTAAAACCTTTGTACATAATCTTTAAAGCATTTTAGAGTATGTACTTGCAGAATCAGTGCTTCCCATTTGATGCACGATGTTTGAAAATGGGAAATTAATAAATATGGAAAGTGTGGTAAACAAACAAACAAGCAAGCAAACATAGGGCACCTAATCCACCAGGAAATCCATGTGTCAAGACTGTAATCTTGTCTGGAAGCTGCCAAATCTTTTCCCCTGACTATGTGTGGGTCTTACAACAGTGCAGTCTTTCCAAATCCTTTTCCCCCTCACAAACCATGTTTCTTAAAAAGCTGCATACAGCAAGCAGTGATATTAATAATAAATAAATGCATACATAAATAAACAGATCTAAGACAAAAATCTTCAACAGTTATAAGAATATGAGTGTGTGCTCATTTGCCTGTGTGTGTGTGTGTGTGTGTGTGTGCATATGCGTATATGTGTTTGGGTGAGTGTGTGTGTGTGTGTGTGTGTGTGTGTGCGTGTGTGTGTGTGTGCGTGTGCGTGTCTGTCTGTGTGTGTGTGTGTATGTGTGTGTCTGTGTATTTGTGTGTGGTATGTGTTTGTGTACTCACATACACACAGTTAGGGTTTGCACTGCAACTAATGGCAACAAAATAAATTTAGTCTGGCAAATATTACTTATGCATGAATTCATAAGTTGGATCATAATCAAAAATCAGAGCTATGTACAAACAACAAAGCAGATGTGTACGTGCGTGTGTGTGTGTGTGTGTGTGTGTGTGTGTGTGTGTGTGTGTGTGTGTGTGTGTGTGTGTGTGTGTGTGTGTCTGTGCATGCATGGACGAGAGTTGTACAGCCTTTTATAAGCATGTGATGAGTAAAATTTTCTACCATTTCTTCAAAATTTTTAAATCATCCTCATGGGCCAGTAATGTGAGACTTACACTTGCAGTACATCCTTATAGGAAAGTAATTTTAGGTAGGCATTAATTGCCCACATCATGTTTAAGAAATGTTGATGTCGATTGCATATATTATTTATTGTTTTTCTCTATAATTATGTTCATATGATAATTAATTGTACTTCTTACAAGGTGTAGCTGCCACTGTCCAGTGATGTTTGCATATCTTCTTGTATGTAACTATATATTGTAACACATTGCTGTTAGTACTATAATTATCCATTCAATGTGATAGATTAAGATACAAATCTGTGTGTGTGTGTGTGTGTGTGTGTGTGTGTGTGTGTGTGTGTGTGTGTGTGTGTGTGTGTGTGTGTGTGTGTGTGTGTGTGTGTGTGTGTGTGTGTCTGTGCATGCATGGGCGAGAGTTGTAATGCTTTGCACTGTTTGTTTTTGACATCAATGACCTAAAATATATTACTGATTCTATTATTTATGTATTTCTTCATTTGATCACAATACAAAATCTGAGGTGTACACACCCAAAGAAGTGCTGGTACACGTGTGTGTGTGTGTGTGTGTGTGTGTGTGTGTGTGTGTGTGTGTGTGTGTGTGTGTGTGTGTGTGTGCATGTGCGCACTTGTATTTGTGTGCAGATGTTATTATATATTCCCATTAATTAAATTTTGGATGTAAATTGCTTCCTTCAATACTTGCATAGCCTAAACTAGCTTTGAAACATTAGGCAGAGGTACAATTTTACATTGAAAACATAAAAAGTATGCATATAATAGTAATAAAACAAATGCAAAAGAGATGAACAGAACTATTTTCTAAACACACTGATGCCTTCCAACATGAGAATTACAAGGAAATAATGGACTTCACGTGTGGTAGATTCGCTTCCAGTGATAGCAAGCCTCACAACAGTCCTGGGTAGGCCTTTATTTAGGTTCATAGGTTCATAGGTTCATACTAGGCTATATGCCCTAGGGCATTTATAAGCCTAGCCAGAATGTGTTTGGCTTTAGCCACCCATTTTAAATTTATTTTGCTATGCCCTTTTTCGAGGTTAGTATACTGTGCCTCTGTCTAACAGTGACACAGAAGTGATACCCGGGGTAAACCTACGATCTCCCATCCACTCATCAAGATTCCTCTTGAAGAGAGTCAATGAGGGACTCTGCCTAACCTGGACTGGGATTTTATTCCAGAGTGAAGGGAGCCTCTGGGTTATGAATCTGTCCCTCCAGCATGTCCTATTTATTTCAGTGCTGAGGTTCAAGTCTCTCGAGCACGTAGCTCGATGGGATTTGGATTTTCTGAGGTGCAGCATGTCCATTAATTCCAGGTTGGACATGGCTTTATACGTCAGGCACAGATCGCCTCTGAACAGGCGGTATGCCACTGAGTAGAGCTGGAGTTTCTTTAACCAAGCAGCATACGGCATCTGTTTGAGCCCTTTGATCCTCTTGGTGAGGTACTTTTGGGGTCTTTCCAGTTGCTGCCGGTGTCTGGTAAGGTACATCCCAAAAGGGGCATTGTACTCAATTATGGGCCTGATGAGGGATGAGTAAAGAGGCACGATGACCTCCCTTGATCTAGATGTGAATCCCTTCATGATTAGGTGGGCTATATAAAATGTTTTTCTAACCACTTTGGCCACGTGGTTGTCAAATGAGAGATTGCTATCAACTTGGGTCCCCAGGTCCCTAATTACTTCTTCTGTACTTAATGGATTACCACCTATGTGGTAATTTGTGGGCACTTTGTTTTTGCCAAGGGGATGACTATACACTTTTTTGCATTTAGCTTGAGGCCATGGCTCTGGCACCAGTTGTTTGTTTGTATGAGGCCCTTTTGGAGGATGCTTGTGTCGGCTGGAGAGTTGATTATGGTGCCCAGTTTGCAGTCATCTTTGAACTTGGTCAGCCACAGTCCTTCCGTGTTGGCCTGTACCTCCGAGAAATATATACCGAACAAGAGAGGTCCAAGGACTGAGCCTTGTGGGACACCACTTGTTACTGGTTTGGAGTCTGACATGGCTCCAGCAATTCTAACCATGTGGGTTCTGTCCTTGAGCCAGTTTGCAATCCATCTAGTGACATAGGGGTTTATATTTAAGCTGGTGAGCTTATCTATAATGCCCAAGTGGGGTATTGTATCGAAGGCTTTTGCGAGGTCCAGGTAGACTGTGTGGACCACCTTCCCCTCGTCAATGGCCTTGGTGACTGTTTCAAAGAAATCAACCAGGTTTAAGAGGCAGGATCTGCCCTTAACAAAGCCGAACTGGGTAAGATCCAGTGTCTGTAGGTCCCCAATATCTTTATTTATGAGGTCCATGATGATCCTTTCCATAGCTTTGCAGACCAAGCTAGTCAGGCTTATGGGGCGATAGTTTCCAGGATCCGTTGAGGCACCACCTTTATGGAGAAGGACCACTGTTGCTGTACGCCACTCTTTGGGCACATATCCTGTAGTAAGGCTGAGATTGAACAGTAGTTTTATGTTTGGGTTTAGCTCTTCTTGGAGTTCATGTAGGAAGCAGCCTGGCACACCGTCTGGTCCCATTGATGCTGTGTTTTTTGCTTTGGACAGGGCGGCTCTTACCTGAGCATCTGAGATGTCAGGGGGGCATCACTCTGTTGGGATAGATATTTGCCCTTTTGGTGGGGAGGGGGGGGAGAAGTTTGCACTGAATTTGTCAGCTAGGATGTTGGCAATGTCTGTGGGTTCGGTGTATTTTTTGTCATTTTGGACTAATTCTGAGCATATCTGGGAATTACCACCCAGGTTCCTAACATAACTAAAGAAAGACTTGTCATTATCCTTAGTGTCCTGTGCAATTTTTCTCTCGAAGCTGGCCTTAGACAATTTTATGAGTGCCCGTAGTTTTTTGCTAATACTGATCAGTGATGCCTTCCCTTTTTGGGATTTTGCTCTATCATTTAGTAGCTTCCTCCTTCTATTGTATAGTTTGTTTATGGCTGGGGTCCACCAGACAGGATGTCTGCCTTTGGAGGATTGGGTCTTGGTTTTATTTGGGATCGCATGATCCATGCATTCCTGAAGGTGTTCATAGAATGTGTTTATAAAGGATTCTGCGGTCTGGGCCGTATTTTTCAGAGACCCGGGGGCTTTGAAGGATTCCACCTCAGTTTTGAGGAGTGTGAAATTTGCTTTAGAGAAGTTTTTCACTGTGGTTTTCTGGGCAGGGGGTGGGGTCGGGATGTGAATATCCAGTGAGATTAGTTTATGGTCTGATCTTACCAGTGAGGGATACACTTCTGGTCGGGAGCATAGAGTCGCCATGTTGGTGATGATCAGGTCCAGTATGTTATCCCCTCTTGTGGGAGTGGTAACAAGTTGTTTCATAGCATTTGAGTTTATAAATTCTAGGAACCTTTGGGCTAGGGTGTTGGAGCTAGAGTAATGCTCCCAGTCTATGTTTGGGTAGTTGAAGTCACCCAATATAATGGTGTTTGGAGAGACCTTCATATTTTCCAGTGTTCTCAGGAAGGCGGAGTGGGGTTCCTGGGTTTGGGAGGGTGGTCTGTAGCAGGCTATAAACTGGAAGGCAGTTTTACCCACTGTTAGTTGCACATGGATAGTCTCTGATGCTTCGTGCTTTGCCACCAACCTGGAGGTGTGTGTATCTTTGATGAATATTGATGCTCCCCCTCCTTTTGTGGTTCGGTCCAAGTTTTGGGGCCGAAAAGCATGGTATGAGGTATGACCTGGTAGTGCTGGGGTGCTCTCGGGAGCCCTGAACCAGGTTTCTGTTACTGCACAGATATCGATGTTCTCCATGCTAAGGAGAGTTTCGAGTGCGTGCATCTTGAGGTTGCGTTGAGTAGCATTACTCTTAGTTTCTTATCCCTTGTGATACCTATGGAGGTGGGTTTGTCTTTTGAGCCTTGCCTAAAAAAGGCATTATGGGGGTAGCATGAGCTTTTGCCAATATCCGAAAGCCCAGGGGTGACAGCTGCAAGCCGTCTTTAGCGAAGCATCGTGGCTTGTCGAGCATATCATCCCAAGCTGACAGGCATTGGATCCTCTTTGAATGACACCAATACTTAAGCCAATTGTTGAAATTGATCATCTTGTCTTCATATTGTGGCATCATTCTTGGTGAGGGTAAGATGCTACACAAGGTCAGGGTCATACCAGCCTGGGCTACATGCTCAGAGAGCTCCTCTATGTCTTTTTTCATGAAGTCCAGGGAGGTACGTCTCAGGACATTCACACCAGCATGGACAATGACTGAGTCATATTTGTACTTGCCTTGGAGTGAACTGAGTGCTTGTGTTATGTGGCGGATCCTAGCGCCCGACAGGCTGCTCACCATGACCCTCTCCTTGTTCAGCCTGGTGAGCGGGACGTCAGTGTGCCTGACGACAGAGTCACCTATTACAAGTGTATCAGATGTGTTGTTTAGTCTTAAGGGCTGTGACTGTTTGGCACACTGGCTTTGTGAGATATGTGTTGCACGTGTTTTGTTTTGGGGTAGCGGTTGCTTGGGTGTCTGCTTTGGAGGTCTCTGCTGCTTAGGCAGATCTTTATTTAGAACCTCCGAGTATGTTTTTGTGTGATTATGTGTTTGGTTTGCTGTCGTGGTAGGTCTATGTGAATCTGGAATTGTAGTGAGTGTGGTTTCCTTCTCCTCCTGACTGGTTATGCCAGTAATGAGTTGAGAGAGCTTAGCCTCCAGTTTGGCTATATGGTTGCATCTCTCACATGTGTTGGAATTTGTTGTAAGGAGGAGAGGGTTGTCTGTATACATGAGGCAGTTGTAACATTGCCTCAAGATTCCCAGATTCACCAGCTGGACCGGAGAGGAGATTGACAACTGACCTTTGGACATGCTAGAATAATATTGGGAATTCCTTTATAATTGAAAACAAGGGCCAGTGGGGAGTGAGGGTGTAGTGCTTTTAATTTTTAGTGCTCACTTATATAATTGCTTTAGAGAGCAAGTGCCAGGTAAATTAAGTGCAATGAGTTACACGTAACTTAAATGCAAAAACGACAAACAGTAACTTTCTTTCAAGTGAAACAAGGAAATAAGTACAGTAAGCAATTCAGATATCACTAGTGATCCACAGAAGCACTGAGAAGCCGCGTGTTAGGTGGAATTAGCATTCCAGGGAAATAACAAGCAAACAAACAACAAGCATATAAATAAAGCTAGATTCAGCAGGCCTGGATCTAGTCTATGCTACAGCAAACAAGGTGTACCAGTTTCAGTAAGATACAGTTCAAATATTCAGGCACTATAAACCTTTAACCAGAAATTCCCAGCTCAGAAGGGCAGAGTCCAGCCTCTTCTCCCACAAGAGTGCAGACCACGAACCTTCTTATTGTAAAATAACTGGCCTGAAGCCCAAGTGCTTAAACCAGAACTAATGCACTTTAAGAATAACAGACACTGGGCTCTCAATCAGCAGTTCCCAACTTAGAAGGATGAAAGCTACCTGTCCTGCCAACACAGTGCATGCCACAAACCTTCCTAATGTAAAACAACTGGTCTGAAGCCCAAGTGCTTAATACAAAAGACTTAGAATGATAGCTACACTTTAATCAAGTTACTACCAAGCAGTAATAAATACAATTGAATACTTTAGAGAATGCCTGGATTAGTGCTCAAGTTACACAAACAAAGCTAGATCCAGCAGGCCCGAATCCAGTCTATGCCACAGCAAACAAGGCACACCAACTTCAGTAAGAAGCGGTTCAGATATGCATGCACTATAAGCCTTTAACCAGAAATTTCCAGCTCAGAAGGGCAGAGTCCAGCCTCTCCTCCCACAAGAGTGCAGACCACAAACCCTCTTAATGTAAAATAACTGTCCTGAAAGCCCAAGTGCTTAAACCAGAATTAATACACTTTTAGAATAACAGACACTGAGCCCTCAATCAGCAGTTCCCAACCTAGAAGGATGTAAGCTACCTGTTCTGCCACTACAGTGCAGACCACAAACCCTCTCAGTGCAAAACAACTGGTCTGAAGCCCAAGTGTTTAAACCAAAAGACTTAGAATGAGTTACACCAAGCAGTAATAAATACAATTGAGTAATTTTAAGATGATGCAAAAGTAAAATAAAGTAGGTAGAAACACAAGTACAGTAAAAGCAGATGAATTTTTTTTCTGAACAAGTGCTGAGATCAAAGAAACAGATTTGAGTGCTGAAACTAGAAAACTGGCTAGTTATAAGAAAAAAAAACTAAGCTAGAAGGCTTCCCTCCAACACAGAAGGGCTTGGGGGCTCAGAAGCCTACAAATAGTCTATACCACTTAACAGGAAAGGCAGGAAACAAGCTTAATTTTTTTTCTGTTTCCCAGATGCTCTCTTTGTACACAGTAGGAGTGCCTGAAATCAGAATATGATCTCACTGCACTCAGTTGAGTGAGAAAATGAGATAGGCCCAAAAGGAGTATCCAAACACAAATTTACAAGAGGGGCAGGCAGTTTCAAGGCCACTAAGATTAACACCAAAACAAAAACAGGGAAGGTGGGTGGGACTAACTGAAGAGCAGAGTCAAAACTTCCAGTTCAGTTAATATTCCTGCAACACAGTTAAAATCAATTTAAATACTGTATTTTTAAAAAAAAAGTGCAGATAAAGGTACTTAAATTCTCTTATACGTCCAGTTGAATACAGCTAGTTCTTAGCCAGCCAAAGCTGAGGTTTTTAAGCAGAAAATATTTCACACTGTACCACTTAAATAGGCAAGGACAGGAAATCAATGAATGTGGCTACCACCACACCTGTAATTACTAGCAAATAATAAAATTCAGCAAACACTGACTAACTTCCAGTTCAGTTAATATTCCTGCAACACAGTTAAAATCAATTTAAATACTGTATTTTTTGAACAAAAAAGTGCAGATAAAGGTACTTAAATTCTCTTATACGTCCAGTTGAATACAGCTAGTTCTTAGCCGGCCAAAGCTGAGGTTTTTAAGCAGAAAATATTTCACACTGTACCACTTAAATAGGCAAGGACAGGAAATCAAAGAATGTGGCTACCCCCACACCTGTAATTACTAGCAAATAATAAAATTCAGCAAACACTGACTAACTTCCAGTTCAGTTAAAATTCCTGCAACACAGTTAAAATCAATTTAAATACTGTATTTTTTGAAAAAAAAAGTGCAGATAAAGGTACTTAAATTCTGTTATACGTCCAGTTGAATACAGCTAGTTCTTAGCCAGCCAAAGCTGAGGTTTTTAAGCAGAAAATATTTCACACTGTACCACTTAAATAGGCAAGGACAGGAAATCAAAGAATGTGGCTACCCCACACCTGTAATTACTAGCAAATAATAAAATTCAGCAAACACTGACTAACTTCCAGTTCAGTTAATATTCCTGCAACACAGTTAAAATCAATTTAAATACTGTATTTTTGGGGAAAAAAAGTGCAGATAAATTACTTGCTTACTTCTAAATTCTCTCTGATACTGTGCTAATAAAAAGTGTGCTGTGCTTATCCAGTCTTGCCTTCTGTTCATATTCTTCAAACTTACCCTCCAGCTCCAGTGCACAGGAGTACTCCTTGAATCCTGTAAGATCATAAAAATACAGAATCATAACTTGGTTTAAAAACAGTTAAATACTCAATTAACTATGTTAATTAATCATTTTATTAAACCAATTTACTCCCTTTCAGTACAGGTTTTAAAGAAACACAAGCATTAATACAAGGATATTTATGGGCGTGTAACCTTAAAATACATTTAAGTTCTGCTCTTTCAGTATAGTTTGTGAGATCACCCCCCGGTGACCAACATGGACTATTTGTAATACTCTAAAGACAAAGTCATGCCCAGAGTTTTCTTTAAAATGTTTAGCTAACACATTGTTCATATTGCAAGTTCATTTTCATAGGAATGACTAAAAATTCTATCTTTTAATCTCTTATACGTCTTTCCAATATAGAACCCTGGAACAAGGCTAGGGAGGGATTACTGACTCCTAGGTTAAAGAGTTATTGTGCAGGACTTACATGTAGCTAATTAAATCACATTTGCTGTACTGCAATCTGCATAAAATCAAGGGCTGAAAACATACTTCAACCATGGATGTTTAAACACTTGTTCCTGTGAAATAGATGTACATGCTCTACAGTGTCTACATCTATATGTGCCAAGTCTAGCAGATATCTGGCTACTTGCCTTAATATTATGATTCCCTGTGCGCAACTGTCTCTTCAAATTTAAACAGTTCTTTTACATAAAGGATGGGTTAACCCCAACTATTTCAGCTGTCTTCTTGTCACTTGTAAGTATTCCCCATTTTTTTGTATAATGCTGCAAACAGAGCCTACATCACTTGTATATTTCAGACAAAATCTAACTTTATTAACAGAGCTCCTATCCCTATGGGTACTGGATGCATGTCTAGAGAAGTATGGGGCAGCAATAGTTTTTCTATCATTAATCACCCTCTCTTTATGTTGCATCAAAACATCCTTCGTATAGCCCCTTTTCAAAAAATGTTTTCAAACCTCTATTGATCATGATTTGTTTGATTTTTGGTATGTAATTGAACCGAAGATGCCACTAATAAAGGACCTCCCTATTAGGAAAAAAACATCCTGGCATTAATGCTTGTGTCTCTTTAAAACCTGTACTGAAAGGGAGGAAACTGGTTTAATGAAGTGATTAATTAACATAGTTAATTGAGTATCTGTTTTTAAACCAAGTTGTGATTTTGTGTTTTTATGATCTGAAGAAGCATTGGTTTTACAATGTGAAGGTGTTTATCTGGTCCACTTTTATGAAATAAATACTTTTATTGTGTGAAGCTGTGGTGTCCCTGCCAAATTTTATTCTTTGGATTTTTTGGGTCTATTTGGCAGTAATCTTTATCAGTGGTTGGAACTTGGCTCTTGTTTTTGTTCTGAATTCTGTGAGACTGAATCTTATGTAATTTACCTTTATTTTAAGAGAATCCATTACATGCGAAAGTTCGGAATCTACTGCTGTGAGTATTATATCTGCTTCCAATTTTGGTAGCTTGACAGATTGACTGATGTAGGCTTGTGTATTTATTGATTTAGTTTGTTAGTCAGTCAGTTAGTTATTTACTTACATATTAAAGTAACTCATCTGTTATGCTTTATTAACCAAAAAAGTCAACTGAAGGTTAACAGTGAAAGTCTGGCTACCAAAGCTCCTGTATGCTAATGGGTAAATACAGAAATGTCATTACATAAAACACATTGCAATGATTAACAAAACAAAGAGGATCTGTTACATAAAGAAGTAAGACAGATACTCAGGAGGAGTTTGGCAGTTTTGATGAACTGGTTTATTCTTTAGAGAGGTACAGATGCATGCTGGATTTGGGAATAAAGGTTGTGAAATCACCATAAATGGGATATATCAAGGATGTGTGTGTGTGTGTGTGTGTGTGTGTGTGTGTGTGTGTGTGTGTGTGTGTGTGTGTGTGTGTGTGTGTGTGTGTGTGTATATATATATATATACACATAAGAGTAATATATTGGAATTGCAAGTATCCATGTATATAGTTCAAATATTTAAAATATGTGGGGGGCTGTGCCCCCCCCCACACTCCCTCTTACTATATATTCTAACTTCAGGGTTGCACTACAGTGGGGAAAAGTCCATATATAACTTTCAGTGAAATGTGTTTTGGTGAAATAAGTTTTCAGTGAACTGAAGTGCACACTAATTTGACTTTCAGTGAAATGTGCATTCAGTGAAATGTCCTAGACCAATATATAGATAGATATATATGTATTTATATATATATATATATATATATATATATATATATATATATATATATATATACTTATTATATATAGAGTTTCTGGGATAATAGGAGGATAATTTGAGGTTTCTTAGTGTTGATATAAATATTTGGTGAGTGGTAATTTGAGGATAGAAGAGTTGGTGATGCATTATCTTGGTGGAAAGGAAGGAGATGCACAAGTGTTGTTAAAAACATAATTTTAAAAGGGTGAATTTTACCTGGTTTGTAGTGGCAGAGCCACATGTTTAGTAGAAATGTCAACAGTTTATCTTTGAAGAAATTGGGGAAGATGTTCCTTAATTATAATTGGGAGTGAGTTCTCTACTTGCTTGCTATGTAAGTGACAAATAAGGAGCCAACAGAGGTGCTGCTAGATTTTTGACCTCAAGAGGATTTGTATTTGCAGATCATAGTGCTCTTGAGGGAATATTATTGCAGTACAGAATTAAAAGTGGGACATTTATGTGGAAAGAAACATTTGCTATAAGTTAATATTTATTGTGAGAACATGAAGAGATTTTAGATTTTTAGGGCAAGGTAATGGTGTGTTGAATTAGATAACTTTGTGGCATATTTAGCAATTTTATTGTAGCACTGTTCTAATTCATATATATATATATATATATATATATATATATATATATATATATATATATATATATATATATATATATGTATGTATGTTAGGATTTGTGAAGACAGGAAAAGCGTAGAGCGGACTTGATAGAAGGTAAGATGTTGCAGTGGATATATGATTGCATGCAGTGAGAAAGTTAGATGCTCTATAAAGTAGGCCCAATTTCTGATGGGTTTTCTGCTTTATGTTTTGGATAAGATTATTGAATTTAAGATGGGTATCTAGAGTGACACCTAAAAGTTTAGTTTCAGACACTATTTCCACCTGGATATTATCGAAGGAAAGTATTGGGTAGTTGGTCTTTTTTCTCATTTTGACCTTCGCGTGAACAGCATTGCTTTGTTTTTACTAAGATTTAGGTGCAAATGACTGTGGGCAAGCCATGTTTCAATGGTTTTGAATGAGTCTTGGGTGATTGTTTGTAATGAGAAGAGGAAGGCTTAGAAGATGAGTGTGGCATTGTCAGCATGTTGGATGAGAGCAACATGTGATAGAGTTGGAGTAAGATTATTAGTGATTATTCATGAACAGATTAATCAATAGAGTTCCAAAGATGGATCCTTCAGTTATTCCAATAGATGCTGGCATATATATGGAGTAGGCCAATTGCCATTTAACAGCCTGTGTGTGATTCAAAAGGTAACTAGTTAACCAACCCAGATTAGGAGAGGAGAAACCAAAGTGAGGTAGAGCATTGAACGCTTTGGAAAGGTGAAGGAAGATGGATGAGTCGAGTTTATTTTCATTTTGCTCTTAGTAGATAGTGTTGAGGAAGGATAGCAAGGCACTAGTTATGCATTGATTAGATACAAAAACATGCTACGTGGGAGAAAGAACATTGTTGGTCAGAATCAAGTGAGGAATTTGATTATAAATACACTTTCGCAAGTTTTTTTTTTTTTTTTTGACAGTAGTGAAAGAATAGCAATATATCAGAAATTTGATATTTCTGCAGAGTTATCACCTTTGTTCAAGGGAAGGATCAAAGATTGCTCCCAAAATGTAGGAACACAGCCCTCAGATTTGGATTGTTTAATTAGTACTGATTTGGTCTAAGAGGGGTTTAACAGCACACTTTATGCACTTGGCAGGAAGACTCTCTGCACCAATGTGATTAGTTTCAGTTTGCTTAGTAGCTTCTCTACAGTTTTGGTTGTTATTGGTTGCAGAATAAAGGAAAAGAGGGTAGGGGGTGCTGAAGGAGTTAATAGTGGAGAGTGGGAGAGTTGTGAGTACTGTTATGTTATCTCAGCAAATGAGTTAATGAAATGTGACTTAAATTTAGTTGCAATGTCATTATTGGATAGGCTTGGGGAAAGATTGGGTTGGCATAATTTATTAGGTTTTAAAAGGTTCTTACTGAAATGCCTGGGTGTGTTTTGAGTTTTAATGCTGCATGCAAAAGGTATTTCCAGTTCTGGAAGACCTGCTATTTCTCTGTTCTATCAGCTCTTTGGAGAATTATTGCATTTTGATAAATGCCTCTGAATTTGTTTCCAGCTGAGTTTTTAATATACATATACTTGTATATCTTGATAGGATTTATAGTGGAATATTTCTGATAATAGTCTATTCTGTGAATGTATCTATGACTGCAGATCTACATGTATATGCATGGGTGCATGTGTGTGCGTGTTACCATATATCCAATAAGGTACATTTAGCATTGTAATACTTATCCAAACAAAGATGTGATATTCTACTTTCAGTTTTATTATGCATAGCAGATATTTTACGAAGGCAGTGATAAATAAGTGCTATTTTGAACTCCAGGAAATGTTCTTTTCTAACTGGGAAGGTGGTCTGGGTGGAGCTAGCATATTTAATCTTGTACCTTATAAGTGATGATTAATATGAAATATTTTAAAATATTTCCAAAAACGTAACATTTCACATTGCTGTAGTTTTCTCTCTGCTGAGGGGCTGTGGCTTTTTTTTTTTTTTTTTTACATTTTATAAGCTGGAAGAGATCTTGACTTCTATCACTTTTCCATGTGAATAAACACTAGAGCTGACACAGAATGTTGCAGTACAGTCTTGACATTTTGTAATACAGAAGAGACACAAAAGTAAACATCAAAAAAGAAAAAAAGATTTGTTTTCATTTAACTTAGCAACTCTGAATCTGCCATTTATAGCTTTGAGGTTTAACAGCTGTCAAAACAGGTACCGAATGGCAACTTTTGATAACTGTTTTGGCATGTGTGAATTTACGGGACCACTGCTTCTGAAAAACTATACACAATACCGTACACTGGGTTTGCCTCTCAACACCCATGAAATCATGCAACGGGGTATTGTAGTCAACATGATAAGTCAGACTTGCATGCAACACTACACAAATAATACATAATACATTTGGTTCTAAAAGTCTAGAAAATATATTCCAAGTCTGGAAAAAATCCTGCTTTTCTCATTTCCTTCTACCTTGGTTTCACATATATTCTTCTAATATAACTATATATCTATTCCCTCACCTTATCAGCCTTCTTGCCTTTCTATTATATGCTTTACTATGAGTGCTGGGTTATGAGATTAATTTCTCACCCTTCCTCAAACCTCCTATCTTTTTTTTATCTCAGTATAAATTATACTGAATTCTCCTCTATGATTTTTGGGTTCCTATCATATGATCAAAGTCTTACAACTTCAAATCATTAAAGAAAGAACTTTAATGATCGAAGTTGTAAAACCTCGAAGCATATAACGGAGATTGCCATAGAGTGCAGAAAGGGAAGATTTCCCTTTACTGCACTGTAGTACGATCTCGGAGTAGATATATTTAAGTAGCGGGGATGGGGGGTGCAGCATAGAGCATTTTTTTTTTTTTTTTTTTTTACTGTTTTTACTTTTTTTTTTATGTGTGTTTGAAGTTCCGAGACTTTGGTCATTAAATTTCATCCTTTAATGATTTCAAGTTTTGGAACTTCGATCATATGATATAGACCCTGATTTTCAGCTCCTGCTGAAGTCTATGATCTGCTACACTTATTAATTTACAAATCTGTTTGAATAAGATGCACACATTATTATTGTAGCTTTACTAACATGTTTCATTGTAACAGATGTATCTGTTTGAAACTTTTTGGGCCAGATTCCAAAAAAGTAGCTCTCTGAGTAAGTTAGTTACTCTGAGAGCAAATTGTTTGGAATCTGCCCCTCCTCCCCACCACCAGGTGTAAGCCTATTAATAGACAAGCCTTACATTGAAGCAAGTCACTTACACCTGACAGCATGTCTTTTGGCATCAGGGTAAACTTACACAGGAGTAAGTCACTTATGCTGACAGCAGATCTTTTGGAATCTGGCACTTTATTGTTGTATTGGAGCTTTTCTCCCCAGGCCTCTTCTGAAAAGGGGCTTTGTTACCCAGTCAGACTATCCCAGTAATTAAAAGCAAAATAAATGAATAAAAATGACTGAAAGTTCACTTTATTTGTACTGAAGAAAACCATAGGCAATTGAACTGCATTTTTTTATTTTAATCATACAACGGATGATTAATACAGATTGCATTATGAATCACTTAAAACAGAGCTGTTTGAAAATAGGAAACTACACAAAAAAGTGTGTGTGATAGATGGAATTCTTTTTTGTTCTATATTTATATACTTGTGTGTTTTGAAACTGAATATTATTTGCATATTTACATAGAGCTGGATTGGAATTAGGGTACAACTTAATACTGATCTTTGAAAGCAAAACAAATGCCATGATTAGTGTCTTGATTTATGGTTCTGCTGTCATTGAATATTTGTATTGCTTCTTGTTTTTGGTGTCAGATACCTGAACTTTCTACATGGTTAACTGCATACTTAAATTGAAATGCCTGTAGCACTGATGGCATGGGAGAAGGGCACTGTTTATTCATCTTTTAGCTTATATGGCAGATACTTCTTGCTCATCAGAAACTGGCATGCTTTGAAACCTCTGGTGAGTGTAGTTATTTTTAATACATGCTTCCTTTCCTTGGCATGCTTTATTATATTTTCTGAAAATACCACTCGTGAGTCATTAAGTGTTGAACATGAATGAGAGTTCTGATTCAGAGAACCATGTGACAAATGACTTACTTTACCAGTGTTGTGTGAAACCATGGGGAGAATTTACTAAAACTTTTTTTCTGTGTAGCATAGAGGCACACTGCTTACACGAAAGTAAGCAGGTGTGCAATGTGATAAACAGAATTGGGCTGTGCACACTTATGCACCTACCACGAAGTATCCGTGGCATGCATATTACCTGATAAGCAGATAAATTGCATGCAAATGAGAGAGGGAGTGAGATCCAGCAAACAGATTGGCAGCTCTGCAGACCTCATGTTGGTGTTTGTATTGTATACGGAAAAATTCTGTGTACAAGATGTAAAGAAAAAAACAACAGGGGCCCTAAAAGGGCAGGTAGATGGGCAGAAGTAGCATAGCAGAGACAGAACTATGCAAAACTATCCACCATGTGTCCAAAACTATATGGAAAGTAATGTAAAATATTTTTTTTAATAATCTGGGTTTGTTTGTGTGGCACACCTTAGTATGCAAGCATGCCATTTTGAAAAAAAAAATTAAAAAAGTGTAAAAATGAAAAACAGTAGTATGTGACAGTAACTTATTATAGGATCCTGCATGGAGTACCTACAATGGTGGAATGGTTCTTTTGCTAAGGAGGCCATGCCTGGAACCATGTTGTTTCCAGGTTGTGTGCACAGATCCATATGCAAATGAGCTGGGGTTACTGAATAGCACAAATGGGTACCCGTGTCCACAGATCCCATCCGTATGGCCACAGAACCATGTTGGTGTCCACAGAAGAGATAGCTGACAGCAAAGGGGGATGTATCTGATGACTTTTAAGCTCATTGAAGCTCAGCTGTGTCTATTTGTGCAGGGCAGTGCTCTGCTGAGCAGTGGGGGGTGTACACAGATTGCTAAGCTTTGGTGGCATGTTTCAGCATGTTTCAGTGTTCCTCCATGCTAAGCATGACCTTTCATGGGGGCATGTACACTGAGTGCTGAGCAATGTTTACCTTTGCAGCACATGTTTGCATGGCATGCAGCAGTGCTGAACGAGGAAGGCTGTTCAAAAAAATTTTGGTTGAGGAAGGCAATGCTATCTTAATTACTGATGACCCCTATTTCACTTAAACTAGGGCCATTAACAGTCCTTAATTATTTACTTGGTAGGTGGAATGCATCATAGGTAGCCAATCACACATGCACCACCTATAGCAGAGCACTATAAAGGTTGCATACACCCTACAATCTGAGTTCACACCCATACTCTGCACCAGTGGAGTACAGACTTGAGAATTTTAACTGAAGGAATGCTAGGGGCTGTTGCAGGTCTGCTACATCTGTATGTGCTAGATGCTGAGGTCAATGCTGCTGCTGCTGACAATAAGCCTACACAGAGAAGCAGAACAGTGTTCAGGGCCAGGGTAACTTTCCAGGAGCTACATGAGCTGGAGATTGTAGTGTACTACAGGATGGAAAGGAGTATACTACAAGAACTTACTGAGCTCTGCTGACCCCAACTCTGACCAGAGCCAAAAGAGGGAAACCTATCCTAGTGAAAACAAAGGTATGTGTAGGTCTTAGAATACTAGCTACAACACTTTACAAAGACCAACTGGGGACATGATGGGGATCTCACAGGCATCAGCATCTAGGGTACTCCACCATTTCCTGGATGCCATGCCTCCACATGCCAGTGAGCACATTTATTTTCCCTCACCCCTGAGGTGAGGGCCAGCAGTATGCAACACTTCTACCATGTAGCACACTACCCTGAGGTACTGGGTGCCATAGAATGCACTGATGTACACTTCAAGATACCACCCAGTGAGGAGGGTAGAATCTACATTAACCGCAAGGGGTATCACTCCATCTGCCAGGTTTTGTGCAATGCCCAGTGTATTATCATGAATGGCAGCCCTGGCAATTATCACAGCTCCCATATCTGACATGCATCACAGCTGTACCAGATGTTTGCTAGGGGTACATCCCGCATGGCCATTTACTGGGGGATGCTGGCTACACACTGGAACAGTGGATGATGAGACCCATCAGACATGCACACCCACCCACCGAAGAATGCCATAATGAGGTACACGCACAAAGTAGTAACATCATAGAGCATGTGTTTGAGCTGCTGAAGTCATGCTTCCAGTGCCTTGATATACCTGGTGGAGCCCTGCAGTACTCTCCAGCCACATATGTACACATGTTCACAGTATTTGCCATGCTACACAATATGATCTTGCAGAAATAGCTGCAGCAGGATCAGCAAAGTGAAGGGATACACAGCCCCCCACCAGTGCCTAGGTCACCACAGCTACACCCAAAGGGAGACTCCAAGGAGGAAACCTCTGAGCTTGTCCCTGTATGCAGATGTAGGCACACCCAGTATGCCCTGGCCTTGCCCAAGAGACAACGCATAGCACATGAAGTGACAACTTAGCGTCCTAGGAGCTGACACCTTACTCCGACTCACATACATATTAGTAAAATTTATGCCAGCCAGTGCACACAACCTGTACCTAACCATGTATTGGCTGTGTACTGCATGGATCAGACAGAGTCAGCCCCAAACTACAGGTCTGTCAACTGCTGCATTCACAGGGTAAGTCACACACCTATTCACCACTCTTAAGGCATACTAGCATATGGTAGCATATGTATGGACCTGCCACATATATGCAAGGCAATATAGTCGGATACTGGGCTACTTGAAAAGATCTAACAGCCACTTGGGACAACAAGTACTCTGTCCAATAGTATGTGCTCCATAATATGCACAAGGCCACATGGCTGAAAAATCCACTACATTATTCAAGGGAGATGGCAAACAGTGGGGTCACACAACAGTCACACAATTGTCTATACTAGAAGAGCACGGGCTGGTCATCCCCCACCACCAACACATCAGTGTACCAATATAACTGCTGTAACAGTTAACTCTGCAATGATATGTCAGCAGACCAGCCAATTCCAGGGCTGTGACATAGAACCTGGCCACATATTCTATGTCTCACATAACACAGGGGTAGCAATGTGTCTGTATGCTGTTGCTTGTGTGATGTATGACACACCCCTGTCTGGCAGCCTGTGTGGCTTAGTAGGCTAGGGAAATTAGCATGGGGGATGGTGTTGATGGTTTAAATCTGGCAGCATCCACATCTTTTGCATGTGAGGTAGTTGTATGGAAGTGTCCCACAGACTGTCATACCCCCAGACTGTTACTGCATGAAAGCTGGACAAAGCCAGACAGAACTGGTGGACAAAGGGCCAAAACTAGAGACAGACATTCAGATGCTCTGATTCACCTAGAAGGTGGCTAGTATGAATGTGGGTTGCATCAGTACAGCATATCTGAAGGATATAAAGTCCAACACTCAAATGTTTGTTTGTAATTAGTACTGTTCACTGACTGCCTTATACAACATTTTACTGGAACACCACAAATGCATGAGGAACAGGCCAGATATTTGGGGTGAAATGCTGGACATTATGAAAAAAAAACATGCACAGGGAGAGGCACACCTGTCAACTTTACAGAGTTTCCCAAAATGTCTAGATTTTTGCCTCATATATTTGGTCCATTTTTCATAAAATTGTGGTCTTCTGGCAAATTAGTGGCAAATCATTAAAGACTGAAGTTAGAAAATAATGACAGGCATTTGAGTTTCAGACTTCATACCCTTCAGGAAATCCATGCTAAAGCAAAACATGTTATTCTATCAACTTTCTAAGGTTTGTAAGTGCGATATTAAAAAGTCGCACCTATTTTTGGCCTTTGTCCCACTTTATTAAAGACTTTGTTCAGATTTCTTGCTGTAAGAAGTTGAGAGGTATGGTGAGAGGTATGCAGACTGTCACCCTTTATGAGGTGTTGCATCATTTATCCCAGTCACATATTAGTTACAGCAGACAGCTGGGGAATGCTGTGGACAATGTCAGGGAAATGCTGTACTGCGAAAGCAGGTGCAGGTGAAAATGTCTTAAGCACACAAAACTCTGGCCTGGAGTCGCCTTGTAAGTACTGACAGCCCCACTGGGCATGCTCCTACACTTAGCTAACTTGAGTGCAATTCTGTTGCCCCTTCCTCAGAAAGACCTGCTATGTGGGAATACATCTGTACATACAGACAACTACCTCTACATATCTTTTTGACTCTAGACTCCTCCCACATGCGTAGTTTATCTATCAGTATGTACCCCATATACATATAATACCGATAAATCTATTTATATATATATATATATATATATATATATATATATATACATATATACATATATATATATATATATATATATATATATATATACACATATATACATATATATATATATATATATATATATATATATATATATATATATATATATATATATATATAAATCTATATTACAGTGCTACATAGAATCTAGACATATATCTACATAAGTAAAAAAAAAATGATGTAAAAACACAGCAACGTTTACAGAGACGTCAATGTTATACATATTTATATGTATGTATATATATATATATATATATATATATATATATATATATATATATATACATATTTAATATGCCGCGGTGGTGCAGCGGTAGCGTTGTTGCCTCACAGCAAGAGGTTCTCCCATTCGATTCTCGGCTGGAGTGCGGGGAGTCCCTTCTGTGTGGAGTCTGCATGTCCTCCCCGCGGTTTGGTGGGCATTCGAAAGACATGTGTAAATGGGCGTGCCTTAGCTGAAGGTTGAACGTTGAGCTGGCACCTCGGCATTCGTGAAAATCTACTGACAATCATTAGCGGACCAGAGTTCCGCTGTGGCGACCCTCTAACCGGGAAAAGCCGACAGCAACAACAACATATATATATATATATATATATATATATATATATATATATATATATATATATATATATATATATATATATATGCATATATATATGTGGGGATTTATGGATTTCCCCACATAACATCAGAATGCTGAGGTTATCTGCACTCACACATCAAAACAATTGCCCAATGGAACCAAACCAAGGCCACAGGAGTACATAATCCACTCACCCAGAGACCCCTGTGTCTGTGGAATGTCACCTTGTAGACGGACACAGGTGAGCAGGTGATGTACTGTACAATGGTTCAATGCATGCCTTGGATAGGCTATATTGTTCCTGGCCACATGTTTGCCTGTCTAACTGCAACCAGCCACATATGGCCATACTGCTAATTGTACATACGCATAGCAGGGATTGTTGACAGATGCTCCACTGTTAGAACACAAGATAAAATAACAGTACCAAGCAATATCACTCTACAGGCCACACATGCTGTATAATACAAGGCACCATTAGGCACCCTATTCAACCAAAGCCTGAGTACCGGCTTTGTCCCAGCTGAGGGGTGGACAGCTACTGCTATCCCTTTACACAAAGGTGGAGTGTCCATCGATCCAGGAAATTATAGACCCATCAGCCTAACTAGCCTGATCTGCAAGGCCATGGGATGGATTATCATGGACCTCATTAACAAGGACTTTTGGAAACCTCCAAACACTTGATCCCACACAGTTTGGATTCATCAAGGGGAGGTCATGTCTGTTAAATTTGGTCAACTTTTTTGAGACAGTGGGGGAAGACTGTGCACACTGCCTACCTAAAGCCTTCAACACTATCCCCCACTCAAGCAAAATAGATAAACTCTTTCAACTAGACATCAATCCATATGTTAACAGATGAGTAGCTAACTGGATCACTGATAGAACCCACGTAGTCAAAATAGGGGAAGCCATCTCAAGCAGTAGACCCGTATCAAGTGGCATACCCCAGTGTTCAGTCTTGGGGCCTCTGTTATTTGGGATATACTCTTCTGAGGTGCAGACCAAACCAGTGGGGTATGGTTGACCAAGTTTGCAGATGACTGCAAGCTGGGTGCTGTCATCAGTTTCCCTAGTGGCATGGACATCCTCCAAGAGGGTCTCACCCAAACAAATGACTGGTGCCAGAAACATGGCCTCAAGCTGAATATAAAAAATGCACCATCATCATCATCCCCCCTTGGGGAGAGTGACATCCCCACAAATTATCACATTAACAGTAGTGTCCTAAGCATGTAATCACGCTTGAGGGATTTGGGTGCCCAGATTGATAACAACCTGACTTTTGACCACCATGTTGCTTCCATTGTATGGAAAGCTTTCTAGATGGCCCATCTCATAAGTAAGGGTATCTCATCCAGAGACAAGGAGGTCATAACATCCCTTTATTCTTCCTTTATAAGGCCCATTATTGAGTACAATGCCCCGTTTGGCATATACCTTGCAAAACATACAGCAGCTGGAGAAAACACAGAGATTCCCCACCAGGAGATTCTAGAGCCTTAAAAATCTACCATACTCAGATAGGCTAAAAGCCCTATCCCTCTACTCAGTTTCATACAGACTCCTCAGATGTGACCTCATATGGCATACAGGGTTAACTTGGACCCTACCTTGATGGGACTGCTGCATATATGCAAGTCAAGCTCCACTCGAGTGGCCCACACGTGTGGCCACAACCAGGTCTGTGACATCAATAGGACTTGTTTGTGGGACAGATTTGTGTCCCAGAGACTCCCCATCTGTGGAATAGACTTCTTCTCCATATCAAGAAGAGTACCACTTTACCCCTTTTTAAGTGCAACCTGGATAACTAGATGGGAAACAGAAAATATATCCCTGGGATTCCACCTGTGTCCCTGCTGGGCAGGGGCATCAGGTGCTGATGTGTCTAAACATGGGCTAAACTCTTGGCTAGGCTTATAAGGGCCCCAGGGCTAATAGCCTAGTAACTTCGTATGATCCTATGAACTTCCTATAAATATATCCCCATGCAGCACTACGGACAAGCCTGTATGGGTTACCTCTGTGCAATGGTTATGTATTTTATTACCCTGTGACTAGCTGCTGGCCTCTATAGTGCCCTCATCTGCAAGCCCTGCTGATGTTATCCACCTCAAGAGTTCTGTCTGACAATCTAATATCAGATAAACTTCGTGGCAGATGTGATGACTACTGCAAGCTATAGTGTGTAATTGTAGATAGGTAGGGGTTCCAATTTCACATCAACCAATTGTGTGTGTTTGTGTGTGTGTGTGTGTGTGTGTGTGTGTGTGTGTGTGTGTGTGTGTGTGTGTGTGTGTGTGTGTGTCTGTGTGTAAATATATCCCTGTACAGAACTACAGACATGGTTATGCACTTCTTGGACTTGTGACTAGCTGGCCATAAATTTCCCTCCTATACATACTCATAACCAATGTCCGCCATCTGTCTGAACCAGGCACAGGATATTTGTAGAGCTGTCAACTCCATCACCACACGTCAGGACCAGCCATGACCACATTCCCATGGTTCCATTGTCCCAGATAGACTGTTCTACACATAAGCATCTAGGGTGCCATGCATATATACTGCCGTACCTTGCTGATGTCATATTTATGCTGTACTGTCATGCTATCCTGTGCCATTGTATTGCCACCATGTGTCCATAGTGTATCTCCTCAGAATCCTGGAACAGAATTTTACACAGGTCCGTGACACAACTGCCATTCTGTAACACTACTCTCAGTCCAACATCATGCAACAAAAATACACAAAGTGTAATGTGTAGTCATGACACATCCCAGCATACAGTACCTATTGTGGCCCACAGCAAGTGGCATGGCAAAACAATACTACACTACACAAGTACATGTAAAGTGATATAGACACCCTGTGCATCAGACATATAGCAGCATTTCTCTACATCGATGGCATGAATGACAGTGATGTGGCACAGATATCATCACATGCACAAGGTGTGGTGTGGGGTGCCAAAGGCCTAGACTGTGCCAAACACTTTGCAGCATGTGTGTGAATAAAGAGGAGTGCAGGTTACATGGGCCATGGAGAGGAGCCATGTGTCTGTAGGTGACTTGCATGTTACAATGGTAACTGCATGCATGCATGTAGATGGTCATGCCCACTGCTAGCCATACACATGTAAATGCAGTGATAGTACCTGACAGTGACTGCAAAATGCTGGGGCTGTGTCCCCCATGGGACCTCCCAGGACCACGTTCCCATGGCCTGCCATATCATGGTGTGGACAGCACACTTCCCTCTGTAGCACTGGAGGTACTGCCTTTACAGGAGCATGACTGTGCATGACAATGTGCACTCTCAGTAAAATGAACAAGAGGGAGAAACACAGCAGGAAAAATATATATAAAAACTTTAATACGGTTAGCACTTTCACATCAGAGCTGCTTCATCAGACCATGAACAGATAAAATTCAAGTCATTTATATACTCTTTCACTCTCAATTAAATCATTACTAATTATTTTATTTATTTATTTTACATTTATTTTATTTTACATTTGTTGACCGGGCTAGTCTAGCTGGATATATGTCTATTTTCAGTAGAGGCCCGGGGAGAAAAGCTCCAAGGGTAAATTACAGATATAAAAAAAATATAGGAAGCAGAACATAGACATTGTTAAATACAATTTTACAAAAAAAGCAGTAAGTAGGGAACATTAATTTAAAAATTGCAAATAAAATATCATGTAAATTTTTTTTTTTTTTTGTCAGAAAGCATACATATAAAGTTACTGTAAGGATAGAGAGGATAGAAGAGGAAGGAGTGAGTAAACCTGGGTTGGTGCAGGAGCATAGCCAGTGTTTGTTGAGATGATTTTTTACTTGTTTTTTAAAAAGTGAGAGAGAGCACAAAGATGTGATGTCAGAGCATAATTTATTCTACATTTTTCCAACAGAGTTGGAAAAGAGGCAATCTCCAGCAGAATTTTTAGGTTTGGTAATATTTATCAGTAGCTTGTTGGAAGAACGTAGATGCTTCAGGTTATTGTAAGGTGAAATTAGGTTAGTGAGTATGGGTGATTTAGTTGGTTGGTATAGGATTGTATGAGATATTTGAAATTGTTGAAATAGGAGTTGGTTAGGGAGTTCAAACCAACCTAGTTCTCTTAGGTTCAGGCAGTGGTGAGTTTTAAATGGGGTTCCTGTTGCAAATCGAGCAATATTGTGGTAAGATTGTGCTAGTTTATTGATATTGTTTTTGGAGAGGTTAGTGAATAAGGCAGATGCATATAGTAGAGAAGAGGTTAGATGGGATCTGGCTAAGATTGTCTTTGTGTCTGGTGAAAGGAAGGCTTTGATTCTGTAAAGGGAACCTATTTTCTTATTAACTAATTTGATAGTATTGTTGATATGCGTATCAAAGCTGAGGTTGATGTCAATGGTTATTCCTAGTAGTTTGGTAGTCGTTTCTGGGAAAATTATGGTGTTGTCAATGGAAGTAAGAGTAAAGTTAAGAGGGGTAGATCTATGGGAAGGTGAGAACAATAGCAGTTTGTTTTTTTTAGGGTTGAGCAGTAGGCAGCGATCAGTGAACCATTGCTCAACAGTAGTAAAAGCTTTTTGTGTGATAGACTGTAGTTCAGTTTGTGTATTGGCAGAACAGATAATAGTAGAATCGTCAGCATATTGTATGCAGATAGTGTTTGGGATAGCCAGATGGAGGTCATTTATAAAGATAGAAAATAAAAGGGGGCCTAGGATAGAGCCTTGAGGAACTCCCAATGAGATGGAGAGGAGACTAGATAAAGTATTTTTCCAGAGAACTGCTTGCTGACAGTTTTCTAGGTAAGATGTAAACCAAGTTAAGGAAGGAGGATCAAGTGAGAGTGATTTAAGAATATGCAGAAGAAGTTTATGGTTAACCTTATTGAAGGCTTTAGATAAGTCTATGAAGACTGAAGATGGTAGGATGTAATTATTACGGTTACAATTAATGGAGATGGTAAAGGAGAGTAAGGCTGTAGTAGTACTATGTGAAGGTCTGAATCCATGTTGGCAGTTAGCAAGTAGGTTATTGTGTAGGAGGTGGTTAAGGAGTTGTTTGTGAATACATTTTTCCATAATTTTAGCTATAGGTGATAAGAGTGCTATAGGACGGAAATTAGAGAGGTCATTGGACTTACCCCCTTTGTGTAGTGGGATGATATAAGATATCTTCCAAATAGATGGGAAAATTCCTTCCTGTATAGATCTATTTATTAGTATAGAGATGGGATAGGCAATAGTTTTAGCACATATTTGCAAGTATTCTGCAGGAAGTTTGTCAGCAGAAGGAGTGGTGGGTTTTAGCTTTTGAAGCAGTGATAAGATAAAGGAGGTAGATACAGGTTGGAAATGAAAGGAAGGAGGTAGATTTAAAGTAGGGAGGGGTAGTTTAGAGGTATCAGGAGATAGATGGCTAGCAAGAGTTTGGATAGTATTAGTAAAAAATGAATTAAAGTCATTGGCTGTTTGTGTGGGGATTTTCTGGGTTGGAGCCCTCAGGTGTTGGTGTGATAGACTGGCTAGGGGATAAAAGATTATTGATGCTGGACCAGAATCTTTTAGGTTCCTTGTTGGAGTTTTGTTGGAAATGTTGGTAGTAATTCTTTTTGTCCATTTGGATGGCATTTTTAGTACTGTTTCTAAGTTCTTTGAAGTTTTGGTGATCTGTTGGATTCTTGGTGGCACACCATTTTGCTCAGTATTTGTTTCTAAGGATAATTTGTTGTCGAGTGGTTTTGGTTAGCCAGGGTGCTACTTTAGCATTAGTTCTAATAGTGCGATTTGGGGCATAGTGGTCTAGGATAGATAGGAATGTGGAATTAAAATGTTGGACTGCTTTGTTTAGAGGGAGATATTTTAGGGGAGACCAATTAACTTGAGTTAATTCATCAAGAAAGTGTTGATAGTTAAAGTGTTTTTTCGAGCGAAGGGTTCTATATATGGTAGGTAAAGTTAGGTTGGTTCTATGCCTAATGATATAGGTCAATGAGTGGTCGCTTAGTTCTTCAGGGAGAGTGCCAGATTGGTATGTTTGTTGAGGAGTATTAGTAAGAATCCAGTCTAAGATGGTTTCTTTTTTGTTGGTTTTATTTGTTCTAGTAGGGTTATCTATGAGTTGTGTGAATCCATAAAGGTTAATATGGGAGGTAGGGTTTGTTTTGTTACAGGAATACCAGTCAATGTTAAAGTCACCTAGGAGTATTGTTTCTTGAGGGAGGTATGTTTGGAGTGTGTTGAGTATGCATTGTAAAGTGTTAATGTTATTTCCTGGTGGAAGATAAGCACATATGATATTAATGGTTTTAGAACTATTGATTTGAAGTTTAGAGGTAAAGATTTCTGCATTGTTATTGGGGCTAAGAGTCTGTTCTATACTGCTAATTTGGATATGAGCTTTATGGAGAACTGCTATCCCCCCACCCTTTTTAGTAATACGATGGAGTCTAATGATGTTATACCCAGGAGGAGTGATTTCACTGTCTTTGATGGATGGCTTAAGCCATGTTTCAGTTAGGCATAAAATGTCAAATTGATGGATTTCTAGTAGGGCATGTACTTGAGAGGTTTTATTACAAATACTACGTATATTGAGATGGGCAATATAGAGAGAGTTGGTTGGTCTGGTAGTAGATCGAGTGGGAGTTTTGTCTTGTTTTTTATAAGTATTTGAATGTGTATGGTTTGGTCAAGGGTTTGGATTTATGTCCCCGTCCAGGAGTAGATGGAGATGTTTAAAATCTTTAGGTTTAAGAAATTCGTATAAGCTGTCTATTAGCTTTTTAGATTTTGATTTGTTTAATTTGATGTGAGCAAATTTGTGGTATTTGGCTGGAGTGTATTTTGCTAGAGTTGTAAGGTTTGGGAGGGTACAAGAGAAGGTTGATAAAGGTGTAGAGGTTTCTTTAGATGAACTAGTAATATTAGGGTACAGTGGGTATTCATAGAAGGTTAGAAAATAAGTAGCAATAAGACAGGAGAGAGATGAAAAGCAGACAAGAAGTTTTAGTTGTGTGGAGTTTTCAGTTGTGAGCATTTTAGTAATAGGAGAGGTGAGTAAGGGAGAGAAGTTTGTGTGCAATATGAGTAGTTTGAATAAGTAGTTCGGGGTGGAGGTAGGATGTTACAAATTAGTGGGTGTGGTGATTGGCAGAAGAGGTAGAGTGAGTGTATGATGTGTAGTAATTTGATTGGGGTAGATAAAAGAGGGGTGTGGTTTCTAGAGGTATTAATGTAGGAGCACTGGGGGCGGGTGGGAGTTACATTGAGTTATAGTAGTCAAATTAAAGAAACAGCATACAAAAAATTCTTACTCCATTTAAACAGAATCTTAAGAGACTACTGTGTCAACCCAATAGGTTAGGTGATGAGATTTATGGTTTCAGTAAATGTGGACAATGTAGTGTCTGTGATCTACTGAGTGATAGGTTTTTATACATCCTATAACCAAGAAAAGATATGAATTTAGAGTGAAAGAAAATTGTAGAACAAGGAATCTAATATACTTGGCTGTTTGTGCAGTCTGTCCCCCTTTCTATGTGGGCATGACCACTCGCTCACTTAGAGAGAGGGTCAGAGAACATTTGACAGCTATTAGAAATAGAGAGCCTGATTAGTCAAGCACATCATTTGTAAAGGTACAACACACAATTTTCAATTTAAAGTGAATGAATGTGTTCACTAGGATTTAAGGTTGGGGATATGAAAAATAAGCTACAATTAAGTGAGTTAAGATGGATAATTGAGCTGCAGGCTGAAAAATAGCCAGGGTTAAATGACAGCACATCAATTAAACCTTATTTAAAAACAGGCGCTTATAATGTCTAATTTTAACATATATATATATATATATATATATAGAGGTTTACTATTGAATGTGCAAATGCACTTCGTTCGAATGGCGACCTCATCGACGTGTTTGCGCGAACCGAATATGCAAAAACTGTTCGCTAGCGAACCGAAACCGTGAAAACTTTAATGAACGACATTACTGGCCGCGCAACACCTCCACACCCATGCTACCGTGGGTCGGATAGGGGCGAGGTTTTGCCGTTCGCACATCTGGGAGTCGGTGTAGTGGCGATCACAGTTCCGCGTTCGTGCAAGACGAGTCGCACATGTCGGGATCGGCATTTCAATAGTAAACCATATATATATATATAAATATATTTCTATATGGTTTACTATCACATGTCCGAGTGTAAATTAGTCGGATGATTATATGGCCGACACATTTGTACAGAATACAGATGACCGAACAATAAAATTGTCGAATGGTGTCTATTGTGGACATTGAATCGACATTTTTGAACAGCCATAGTCAAAACAGGAAAGACCGCATAGTACGTCTTCAAATCTGCTCAACATTCTACATCAGTTTTTGCAGGGGGGCAAGCCCACCTGCACCCCCCCCCCCACTTATATATAAAAACTCCAAGATCTAACTACACTGAGGAAAGGTTACATTTCCCGATCCCCACTATAGTGCAATCAGCACTACATTGTTGAACCTTGCTATAGTGAATGTTCACTATTGAAAGGTTCGACAATGCAGTAATCGCAATTCTGGTTCTGCTACCTGAGTTTCGCACATAGTGCGATCGACAATGTGATAGTAAACCTTTCTATACATGTGTATATGTATTATCTGTTTAGTAATGTAGTACTTTTTTGTTTAAGTTTTTATATATTTTTTTCCTGCTGTGTTTCTCCCTCTTGTTCATTTTATTTATTTTTTATTTTTATTTTATTTTATTTTATTTTACATTTGATGACCGGGAAAGACTGACTGGATGCAGGTCCATTTTCAGCAGAGGTCTGGGGAGAAAAGCTCCACTTTACAAAAACACGTGTTGAATGTGTATACAAATACATATCATTAAATAGATAAACATACCCTTATGACATACAAATAGACATATAAGAACGTATTTTACATTTCATCATAGACATATAAATCAGTTTCAGGAAAAAAATTGTTTTTTTTTTCTTTTTCAATAGGACAGGTTATATGTTAGGTAAGAATAAGTATTCAGAGGTTAGAGAGACTTAGTTGATCCTTAGCAGAATCCTTTCAACACTGCAGTGTAGTGGATTATCCTGGGGAGCCACATGGGCACAGCCAGTTGTTGGAATAGTGGGTTTTGAGAAGTTTCTTAATTTGCGAAGCAGAGCTTGTAGAAGTTCTGTGATTTGAGAGTGAGTTCCAGATTCTGGTTATCGTACAGGCAAAGATAGTTTTACAAGCTTCATTTCTATGTTTGATGACATTTATGAGATTTTGGTTGGTGGATCTTAAGGCTCGGGTGGAGGTGTAGGGCTGTGTTAGATCTTGTAGTGTTGGAGTTTTGTCAGGGAGGTAGTACAGTTTGTGAACTAAAGAGAGTTAATTAGTAAGAAGTAGTTGGGGCAGTTCAAGTCAGTTGAGCTGTTTGAGGGAAAGACAGTGATGGGATCGTAGCAAACTTGGCAATCTTGTTATAGCAAGATTCCATTTTGTTTTGTTCGCTGTGGCGAAGATTAGTCAAGATTGGGGAGGCATATAGGAGGGTGGATAATAGGTGAGTTCTTGCAATAGTGGCATTGCTAGAACTGGTCATGAATTGCTTGTCCTGTACAAGAGACCAAGCTTTTTGTTTACTTTTTTGATTGTTTGGGCTATGTGTACATCAAATTTAAGATTGTTATCTATTACTACTCCTAGGAGTTTAGTGTGAGTTGTTAGGGTGATTGTGGTATTATCCTTGGAGTTTATGGTGAAATCATTGTTCAGAGAACCAGATCTACCAGGACTGAAGAGAATTAGTTTTGTTTTTTTGGGATTGAGTATAAGTTTAATGTTAGAAAACCATGCTTCAGCAATAGTAAAGTTATGTTGTATTATTGTTTGAAGTTTGCTTAAGTTTGGGGTAGTGCATATGATAGTAGTGTCATCTGCATATTGCACTATAGAGGCAGAGGGTGAGGATGCAGCTATCTGATTTGTAACTAGGGAGAATAGTAAAGGACCAAGTATGGAACCTAGAGGGACTCCTATGGATACTGGTAGTAGGGAGGTCAGCAGGTCCTGCCAAAGAACTGCTTGCTGGTGGCCTGATAAATAGCTGTTGAACCATAATATAGTTGAGGAGTTTATGTTAAGGGTGGATAGAGTTTCAAGAAGCATGCTGTGGTTAACCATATCAAAGGCTTTAGATAAGTCTAAGAATACAGAGGATACTAAACGTCCATTGTTTCTATGGTTGACTATGTTGGTATATGACAGTAGTGCTGTTGTGGTACTATGGGAGGGTTGAAAGCCATGTTGAGCTGTAGATATAAAATTATTTTTTCAAGAGGTATTGCATTATTTGTGAATGTACTACTCTCTCTAGTATTTTTGATAAAGATGATAAAATTGCGATTGGGCGGTAGTTGGTGAGCTTAAGGGAGTTGCCACCTTTGTGGAGTGGAATAATATGTGATATTTTCCACAGGTCAGTTACTTTGCATTCAGATATGGATCTATTTATGAGGATAGACATGGGTAATGCTCTGTTTTCTGCTGATAGTTGAAGGAAATCAGCAGGAAGTTTGTCAGCTGACAGCATGGTTGGTTTTAGTTTTTTGAGGAGTTTAGTAATAAGTTTTGTAGGCACTGGAGGCAAGGAAAAGCTAGACGAATTTTGTTGTGTATTGGGGTTAGTACGGGTGGGAGAAGGTGTAGGGTCAGTGGTCCTACTTAGGGTGTTAGAGCTAGAACAGTTTTGGTAAATAATTTGTGGAATTGTGTGGGGGTGTCCTCTTTGTCAGTTGGTAATATGGGTGTGGGAGTGGCAGCTTTACCTGAGTGCAGTAATGTATTTTTTGAGGCCCAGAATTTTTGAGAATTGTGAGCGTGTTTATCTTGTAAGGTTTTGTAGCAATTGATTTTATCGAGTTTTATTAGTTTTTTGGCCTTGTTCTGGAGTGTTAAGTAGTTTTGTTTTGAGGTAGTGGTTTTAAGTTTGTGATACTGAGCCCAGGCTCGGTCTCTATCCTTTATTATGGTTTTAGTGTCTTCTGTTAACCAAGGGGCATAGTTTGTTTTGACTCTGATGGTACGGGCTGCTGCATGACGGTTTATGATTTTGAAGAAAGCTGAGTTAAAGTAATCTATCGCTTTATCTAGGGGTAGGTGTTTTAGGGGAGACAGCATCCATGGGACCGAACAACATCCCAGGCTGCGTTTTACATGAACTGCACAACGAACTGGCTCCCCACTTAAGAACCATGTTCAATAATAGCCTCGCATCAGGCTTTGTGCCCACTGAATGGTGCACAGCAACAGTTATCCCACTCCATAAAGGGGGAGCCACCACTGATCCCGGGAACTATCGACCTATTAGCCTGATGAGCCTGGTCTGCAAGGCCATGGAACATATCATCATGGAACTCATAAACAAAGACATTGGTAACCTCCAAACTCTGGATCCCACCCAGTTCGGGTTTGTGAAAGGCAGATCATTCCTCCTGAACCTGATCAACTTCTTTGAGGCAGTCACCAAAGCCGTAGATGAGGGTAAGGTGGTTCACACAGCCTATCTTGACCTCGCCAAGGCTTTCAACACCATCCCCCATTCTGGAATTATAGCTAAACTCACTAAATTAGGTATAAATCCCTAAGTCACAAGATGAATTGCCAACTGGCTCACTGACAGAACCCACACTGTAAAAGTTGCAGACTCCAAATCTGACCTCAAAGCAGTGACAAGTGGAGTAACACAGGGTTCCGTCCTGGGACCTCTCCTGTTTGGTATCTACTTCTCTGAAGTACAGGCTAACACAGAAGGCCTCTGGCTAATGAAGTTCACAGATGACTGCAAACTAGGATCCATAGTCAAGTCCGCAAATGATATGGACATCCTACAAAAGGGCCTCGCTGAGACAGATGCCTGGTGTCAGAGACATGGCCTCAATCTCAATGCCAAAAAGTGCAGTGTCATCCCCTTTGGTAAAAACTCTGTACCCATGAACTACCACATAGGCAGCTATCTACTTAACACCGAATGTGTGATAAGAGACCTTGGAACCGAGGTGGACAGTAGTCTCTCCTTTGATAGTCACATCGCCACAGTAGTCAGGAAGTCCTTCTACATGGCACACCTCATCATAAAAGGGTTCTCATCCAGGAAAAAAGAGGTTATTGTTCCTCTCTAATCGAGACTAATTAGACCCATTATAGAGTACGACGCCCCTTTTGGAATGTACCTCACAAGACATCTGCAGCAGCTGGAAAGGCCACAGAAGTACCTCACAAAAGGGATTACTTGCCTCAAATAAATGCCCTACACTGACCATCTCAAAAACTCCAGCTTTACTCTGTAGCATATTGCCTACTCCCAGGTGATCTCTGCCTAACATATAAAGCTATGTCACACCCAGAGCTGTTGGACATGTTACACCTAAAGAAATCCCAATCCCTCTGAGCTACACGCTCTAGGGACCTAAGCATTATCACCACAATAAACAGGGACATGCTGGAGGAATAGATTCCTGTCCCAGAGAATTACCATACTCTGGAATAGGCTACCCATCTGTGTCAAGCAAAGTTCTTCATTAGCACTCTTCAAGAAAAATCTTGATGAGTGGATGGGAAATAGGAAATACACCCTGGGGATCATTTCTGTGTCTCTGCTCGACAGTGGCACAGGAAAATAACTTTCTTGGGTGGTGTAAGCCAGGGAACCTTGTTGGCTAGGCTTACGTAGGCCCTTGGGCCAATAACCTAGTACCTATCTATGAACCTATGAACCTATGAGACCAGTTACAGTATTTTAGTTTGTTGTTTAGGTCCTTGGCTTTGAAGTTCTTTTTGTTGTGAACTATTCTAAGTGTGGGTTGGTTACTATGGTGGGATTTATTCCTAATAAGGTAGGTTGGATGTTGATTGCTCAGATTGTCTGGCAGGCAGCCTGATTGGTGTGCAAAGGTGGGGTCAGACAGAAGTGTCCAATCCAAGATGGATTGACGTTTGGATTTCTTGTCGACCCTTGTGGCGGTGGTTATGATTTGGGTGAACTCATGAAGATTAATATGGGTAGAGGGATTGGATTTGGTACAGTCAGACCAGTCAATATTAAAATCTCCTAAGAGTATGGTCTCTTGTGGAAGGGAGGTAGACATTCAGTGTAGCAGGTTCTCCATAGTAGCAATGTTATTACCTGATGGAATATAGGGACCTGCTATAACTATATGTTTGCTAGAGTTTAGTTTTAATTTAGCAAGAATGAGTTCTATATCTTTGACTTCCTGGGAACTACAGCTAACCTGCTCCAGTGTGAGATAATTTTGAATCAGTATGGTTACACCTCCTCCTTTTTTCTTTGTCCTATCTTTCCATATAATATTGTAGCCAGGGGGTGTAATCTCATTATCATGATGTTCTGGTTTAAGCCAAGTTTCAGTTAGTATGGTTATATCTGCTTTGTATAAAGCTAATAGGACATGGAGATTCTGAACGTTGTTAAGTATACTTCTTACCATGAACCAAACAATGGATTTCAGCACTTGTCAACAACCAATAAGTCCGACAATCTAATATCACTGACCACATGTTTAAATACTAAAACATTTAGTTAAAAATACATTCCACTGGTCCAAATTAACAATTAATTATTCAAACACACAAATCCATGTTTTATATTCATTAATATTTATATTAAAAGTGCTTTGTGCTTGTGTTTTTAAAAAAAAAATTATATAAATATATATTAATATTATAAAAAAAAAAAAAATAATAATAAATAAATATATAATATATATAAAAAAAATAAAAAAGCTTGATAATTATTATATTTTATATACATATAAATACACCATAATTCCTTCTTGTTAATAAAAATACTTCTTACCATACCTCCCAACTGTACCAAATTACTCATTTTTTACCGAGGTTTGGGGTCCCAATGAAGAGGTGCCACAATTCCCGAGTGGCACCCCTTCATTTCCGATTTTTTAATCTAATTTTTACAGATCGCGGTTTTGGTGCTGATGTCATCATGTGCATGATGACATCAGCTCTGTCAGCCTTTCAGAATGAAGCTCAGACATGCGCGCATTAATTTTAAGCCATGCAGTTGCTCAGAAGCGCCGTTTGGTAATTTTAAGCCATATAGTTGCTCAGATGTGCATTTTGGTGATTTTAAGCCATGCAGTTGCTCCAACACATGATTTGATAATTTTAAGCCATGCAGTGTCTCCGATGCTTTGGAGTTTCATCTGTTTTAAGTACTTGTAAGCCATGAAGTTCAATTACTGGAGTTGCTGTTTGGAGTTTAAGTCCTGGAGTTGGGAGGCTGACGTTTAGGCAGTTGGATGAGGTGCCTTTTACAACAGATTCTCTTTGCTTGAGAGTGTGTGTGTGTGTGTGTGTGTGTGTGTGTGTGTGTGTGTGTGTGTGTGTGTGTGTGTGTGTGTGTGTGTGTGTGTGTGTGTGTGTGTGTGTGTGTGTGTGTGTGTGTGTGTGTGTGTGTGTTTATGTATAGATACATGCATGTAAAAGTATGGGTGCAAGGCAAGTTATGTTTGTATTATAACAGGAGGTAAGCATGTGGACAGAGGTTTAAACATAGCAATAAAAACAGCATTTTGTTTCTGGGAACTACTCAGTCCAGATATTAAATACTGACCATCTAAACTGTGTCATTAAATACTTATAATATATGTAATAATCATACTTATCACCAGTTGTAATTTATCAGCTAAAATTAAAAGTGGATGCGAGAATGGACAAAACAACGTCAAAGAGAAACTTTTTTTTTTTTTTTTTTTAAGAAATGGTTAGTGTCCAACTTTTGTGGGTTATTTCACATTTATGGTACTTCACTTGGAATATACACTAAGGGTTGCTATCAGCAGCCAGTGAGTAATTTGACTGTTGACAAAGTATAACCTTTTATTCTAGCAATTTCCTAAGCTTATAAACTCAGTTAAGTATTTGAAATGTCTCCCTATTTTGGGGCTGTATTCCCCCATTATTGGCTTTGTTTGGGTTTTTTGTGCTAAGAGGTTGAGAGCTATGGTGAGATGTGAGATCTAAATTCACTAAATGATAGCCATTTAAGTTTCAGTCTGTCTTTCAAGAAGCTGATGATTTGGCATAGGGGTATGTTGTTTTGACTGTAGTGCACAGTGTCCTGGGTCCAAGATTTGGCAGTGAAATGCATGGTGGTAATATGTTTTATTCTAGCAACTTTCCTAACTATAGAATGTGTCTCTGGTTTTTGCCCTTTTGCCCCCCCCAAAAAAAAAAAAAACTGAAATTAAAAATAAGTGCAAGGAGCTGTGCAAGATGCTCATGTCTTACACTACTGTCATTCTATTTATATATTTACACTTTTATGATGGAAATGTTCTTAATTGGGCAGATTTTGTCATTATTGGTTCATGCATTTTGTATCATTGCCTACTGGAAAAATGTTCAAACTATAAATTTAAAATGCTCTATAACTAAAGTCTAACAAGTGTGCTGTATTATGCAATGAATACAATTTAATGTCAGGAAGGTGCATCAAAGAACGCATGTATGTTTCTTGTTTTGTGTGCAAGGGGCTTATGATTTGAAAACGGCCCAAAGGTAATCTTTAACACCACTGGCCAGATGCATTTTCTTTGGATGTGGTGTGGGCTTCAATGCTACTTCAATTAATTTGAGTTTCAAGGGCAGAGCAGTTTTAATGCTAAGTCTATTTTCATTGTGAGACAGTATTCCTTTGTTTAGCAGATACCTATTCATGTTTGTGCATTGTGCTATAAAATGTAAAAATAAAATCCAAATAATCATTGTAGAAGTAAAGCAGTATGCACACATTAGTGTTTATGTAAATGGGGTAAAATAGCCAGGTAATGGGACATTGGAATGGCTGCAGGGGGACTCTGGGGCCATATTTTGGTTGTCTGTTCTTCAGTTTGCGTTTTAAAGTTGTTATCCCACAATTCCATTGGATGGGTGGGGTTATGTAATTATGTATGCAAATTTTCGTTAATCAGCGTACAGATTTGTACCTATTTTTCATGGGCCTTGTCCAGATTTTTGATGATTCCAGGTTGAGAGGCATGCTTCTTACATTAATGTTTAAGAGAAGGAGAGAGGAGGTTGGCCTTCTATAAAGAGGGTTTGGTTGGTTTTGGTTTGCGTAGAGTGATGGATTGGGTGCTGGGTTGGGGTGTATGTTTCCAGAGCAAGTGAGTTTTTGAGTTAGGTATAGGTAGAGTTTAATTAGTGTTTGTATTATTTTATTTTCTTTCTGGGATGAGTAGGGGTTAATTTTGTTTGTTGGTTTATTATTTAAGTAGGAAAGTGGGGGGGTGGGGCAAGGTCACATGGAGATATAGGGAAATGTTTTAGTTTTAGGGGGTTGGCTATGGTTTGTGTTTGCCATTGGGCTGAATTGGTGTGATAACATTGTGTGTGATAGGACATAAGGATGGAAAACAGGAGAAGAACAAAATAGTTAATGTGTAAAATGCTACTTTTAGGTGGGTAAGGTGTGGGTAAAGAATTGTATTTATTTTTTTTCTTTTCCTTTTTATTTTTTCTTTTATAGTAGGAGTGGAGGGGTGAGTGAGAGTAGAATCTATAGAACTAAATGGGAGAGGAGTAAATAAAGGTGTCAGTGATAAGGTTGTGGCATAGTATGCTTGATTGGGGGATTGATGGTGTGATTTGATTGGTTGATTGGTTGTGAGAGTTCAGGTGGGAGTGGTTTGTAGCTATAAGTTAATTGCAATAGAGGTCAGTGGGAATGGGGATAGACTAGGGGAGCAGAATGAGAAAAGCAAACGGAGTGGGGCAGCACTGTCCTAGAGGTACAGCAGTTATGGAAAACAATCAGTAAGAATTCAGGGGGTACAGTAAAGTGATATGCTTTAGAGTTTACTGTTTAGCAGTTTACTTTCTTTAGAAAGTTGCCTTTTGCCTAAATCTATGCAGTTTACTTTCTTTAGAAAGATGCCTTTTGCCTAAATCTATGGGGAGGGATTGAGCAAAGACTATCTGGGGGCTAGACTGTGGAGGTAGATGGGGGACTCTGGCAAGGCAAGGGGGGCACTAGGTCTGAGGTTGTGAAGTTAGAGTCTGTTTGAGTGAGGAATTCAGTCAGAGGACAGGCAAGAGAAGGAAGTAGAGGTATGAGAGGGTGATATCATGGGAGATAGGAGGGTAAAAGAAGAGAGCTATCAGAGAGAAAGGTCAGTGGGAGGGTAGGTAGGTAGGTGAATAGGCTAAGGCTAAAGAGAGTCTACGTGGTGGGGAGGGGGGTGTGCAGCAATGTTATGTAGCTGACCAGGAGCAGTGCTCAAAGGGGTACAAGAGTAGGGAAAATACAGTCAGGATTATGTATTATCACTGAACATGCATTCATATACTGTTGCTGTAGAGGGATTCCACCAACAGAGCAGCACTTTTAATAGGGTTGATCTTCAGGAGTTGGCTGGGGTTATACAAGCCTGTTTGCTTTAGGTGTCAGGGACCTGTAAAAAAGATAGAGAAGAGACTCAGGTTAGAGCAAGATAGTAGAGAGTAGTCGGGGGGTGATATAAAACAGACAGGAGGTGAGACCAGTGATAAGAGGCTGTAGATACAGCTGGAAGGTGAAAGGAAGGGTCAGGCAAGTGGATGCATCTAAAGTAATGATATTAGGATGAGGAGATGAGGAGAGTAGTAGGGAGTTATTTGGCTGTGTAGTAATAGTCTAGAGACAAGTCGGAGGTATAAAGAGTAGAGTGAATGAGACTAAAATAGGATAGGGAGAACATCGGTTGAAATAATGTTGATAATTCAGTTAAGAAAAACAGATGGCTGCATGATACAACATGTTAACAAAAACATGTTTTCAAATTACAAGCGAATAAAATGGGTTGTCTGTTTCCAAGTAATACAACTATGCAGGCTAACAGCAGTGGTTCAGAAAGTTTTTCTCTTCTAGACACAGCTAAACATGGAAAAAGACCTAGGCATGGTAACACTGAAGTGAATCAGCCTCATTACAGTTAGGTAGATGGGTAGGACAGCAGGCAAATAGTCCTTTCGAAAATATATTAAAAATAGTGAGAGAATACAAGTGATATCTACTAGGTTCAGGATAATTAACTCATCCAGTACAACCACTTAACATTGGCAGTAGGATGTTACCTTTCCTAACACAGTCAACCAAATTAGGGGGTTTTGGGCCAGCCGATGCTGAATTTACTAAAAAAGTGATTTATAGAGCTTCACTTCTTGATGAATAGTACAGTTAATCAGATTAGGGGGTTTTGGGTCTGCCAAAGCTGACTTTAATAAAAAGGTTGCATAAAGTGACCCATTTCTTGGTGTATAGCACAGTCGACCAGTTTAGGGTTTTTTTTGGGTCTGCCAGCACTGATTTTACCATAAAAAGTAACATGAAGCGACTCAGTTCTTGCTGTATAGCCATTATTGAAAGTATATTACTTGGAACCAGTAAGTCAAAATATGCCAGCAGGAACTGTATTCCCACTTACTCTGAATGTGTATTTGTTGGCTTACTCAATGCTTCAAATATCTAGTAACACACAATAGATTTGGTTAAAGTCAGCATAAAACAATTAGAAGCAGTCAGCGGCATATATTGCAAGGCAGGAAATAACCAACCATTTAAAAACGTTTGAGATTACTGCAATTCAGCCCGTTTAAGACACTATTGCAACTGGAATACCAGTTAAGCAAAGCTCATAGTTCTTAGGCTGGAAACCCTAGAATAGCTATGTATTAACAGTAAAGACTACACGAGTTTCTTATATAATAACTTGAAACAGCCAGTGGACAATATTGCAGGGCCGGATTCAAACCAGATGCCTTAAATATTATGTGATAGTTAGGCTGAAGACGCTATCGCAAATTAGTTGAGGGATTACTGAATATAGACCTGCATGACTAACAGACCCTTCCTTACAAGCAATACCTATGAATGGTCTATAACAAAGCTAGATTTGTTAAAAATAGCTGCATCACTATATATAGAACCCGAAAGCAAAGCAAATACATTTGTGTGAGGCTCAGTTGGATGTTAGCTATGAGAGTTAACTTTTACCAGCACCAACGCTAAACAAGAACACCACAGTTACAAATAAATACTAAAAATAGTAGTATCACTATATATAGAACCAGAACGCAAAGCAAATATGTTTGCGTGAGGCTCAGTTGGATGCAAGCTATGAGAGCTTACTGTTACCAGGACCAACGCTAAACAAGAATGCCACAGTTACAAATCCAAGGTGGCAGTTTGTTGGACTTCAAAATATTACTAATAATATTGTATATCACAACAGGTAGAGCCGGACTGCAAAACAATTCAGTTTGCATCGTGTTCAGTTAGATTTAAGTGATATAAGACAGCCGTTACAGCATAAGGCTTTAAAACTTCAGCTTGGCCAGCTAAGAACTTGGTTATATTCAACTGGATGTATAAGAGAATTTAAGTACCTTTATCTGCTCTTTTTTTTTTTAAAAAATACAGTATTTAATTTGAGTGTTGAAGGAATTTTTAACTGAAGTTATTCTGCTCTTCAGTAACTTGAACTGAAGCTAGTGTTGGCTGAATTTTGTTATTTGCTAGTAATTACAGGTGTGGGGGTAGCCACATTCTTTGATTTCCTGTCCTTGCATATTTAAACTGGTGCATGTGAAATAATTCCTGCTTTAAAACTTCAGCTTGGCCAGCTAAGAACTTGGTTATATTCAACTGGACGTATAAGAGATTTTAAGTACCTTTATCTGCTCTTTTTTTAAAAAAATACAGTATTTAATTTGAGTGTTGAAGGAATTTTTAACTGAAGTTATTCTGCTCTTCAGTAACTTGAACTGAAGCTAGTGCTGGCTGAATTTTGTTATTTGCTAGTAATTACAGGTGTGGGGTAGCCACATTCTTTGATTTCCTGTCCTTGCATATTTAAACTGGTGCATGTGAAATAATTCCTGCTTTAAAACTTCAGCTTGGCCAGCTAAGAACTTGGTTATATTCAACTGGACGTATAAGAGAATTTAAGTACCTTTATCTGCTCTTTTTTTTAAAAAAATACAGTATTTAATATGAGTGTTGAAGGAATTTTTAACTGAAGTTATTCTGCTCTTCAGTTATTCCCACCCACCCGCACTGTTTTTGTTTTGGTGTTAATCTTAGTGGCATTGAAACTGCCCGCCCCTCAGCCTGCCTCTGGGCCCATCTCATTTGCTCTCTCAACTGAGTGCAGTGAGATCATATTCTGATTTCAGGCACTTCTACTGTGTACAAAGAGAGCATCTGGGAAATAGAAAAAAAAAATTAAGCTTATTTCCTGCCTTTCTTGTTAAGTGGTACAGACTATTTGTAGGCTTCTGAGCCCCCAAGCCCTTCTGTGTTTGAGGGAAGCCTTCTAGCTTGTTTTTTTCTTATAACTAGCCAGTTTTCTAGTTTCAGCACTCAAATCTGTTTCTTTGATCTCAGCACTTGTTCAGAAAAAAAAAAAAAAAAAAAAAAATTTTCATCTGCTTTTACTGTACTTGTGTTTTTTACCTACTTCTTTTTACTTTTGCATCATCTTAAAATACTCAATTGTATTTATTACTGCTTGGTGTAACTCATTCTAAGCCTTTTGGTTTAAACACTTGGGCTTGGACCAGTTAGTTGTTTTGCACTGAGAGGGTTTGTGGTCTGCACTGTTGTGGCAGAACAGGTAGCTTACATCCTTCTAGGTTGAGAACTGCTGATTGAGGGCTCAGTGTCTGTTATTCTAAAAGAGTATTAATTCTGGTTTAAGCACTTGGGCTTTCAAGCCAGTTATTTTACATTAAGAGGGTTCGTGGTCTGCACTCTTGTGGGAGGAAAGGCTGGACTCTGCCCTTCTGAGCTGGGAATTTCTGGTTAAAGGCTTATAGTGCATGCATATCTGAACTGTTTCTTACTGAAGTTGGTGCGCCTTGTTTGCTGTGGCATAGACTGGATTCGGGCCTGCTGGATCTAGCTTTGTTTGTGTAACTTGAGCACTAATCCAGACATTCTCTAAAGTATTCAATGGTATTTATTATTGCTTGGTTGTAACTTGATTAAAGTGTAGATATCATTCAAGTCTTTTGGATTAAGCACTTGGGCTTCAGACCAGTTGTTTTACATTAGGAAGGTTTGTGGCAAGCACTGTGGTGGCAGGACAGGTAGCTTTCATCCTTCTAAGTTGGGAACTGCTGATTGAGAGCCCAGTGTCCAAGTGTATTAGTTCTGGTTTAGGCACTTGGGCTTCAGGCCAGTTATTTTACATTAAGAAGGTTCGTGGTCTGCACTCTTGTGGGAGAAGAGGCTGGACTCTGCCCTTCTGAGCTGGGAATTTCTGGTTAAAGGTTTATAGTGCCTGAATATTTGAACTGTATCTTACTGAAATTGGTTCACCTTGTTTGCTCTAGCATAGACTAGATCCAGGCCTGCTGAATCTAGCTTTGTTTATATGCTTGTTGTTTGTTTGCTTGTTATTTCCTGGAAGCTAATTCCACCTAATACGCAACTTCTCAGTGCTTCTGTGGATCACTAGTGATATCTGCATTGCTTACTGTACTTATTTCCTTGTTTCACTTGAAAGAAAGTTACTGTTTGTCGTTTTTGCATTTAGTTACTTGTAACACATTGCACTCAAGTTACCTGGCACTTGCTCAGTAAAGCAATTATATAAGTCAGCACTAAAAATTAAAAGCACTACACCCTCACTCCCCACTGGCCCTTTAATTCAATTAAGGAATTTCCCAATATTATTCTAGCATGTCCAAAGGTCAGTTGTCAATCTTCTCTCCGGTCCAGCTGGTGAATCTGGGAATCTTGAGGCAATGTTATAACTGCCTCATGTACACAGACAACCCTCTCCTCCTCCCACATAACACAAATACTTGTGAGAGATGCAGCTATTTAGCCAAACTGGAGGCTGAGCTCTCTCAACTCAGGACTGGCAAGACCAGACAGGAGGAGAAGGCAACTACACACACCACAAAACCAGCCTCACATAATGCTACCACTCCACTGAATCAAACACATAAACACACAAAGACATACTCGGAGGCTCTGAGTAAAATTTACCTAAACAGCAGAGGCCTCCAAAGCAGACACCCAAACAACTGCTACCTCAAGACACCCCACAAGCAACACATAAACCACAAAAGCAGTGTGCAAAGCAGTCACAGCCCTTAAGGCCAAATACAACACCAAACATACTTGTCATAGGTGACTCCATAGTCAGACACACTGGCGTCCCACTCACCAGGCTGAACAAGGAGAGGGTCACAGTAAGCTGCCTATCGGGCGCTAGAATCCGCCACATAACACAAGCACTCAGGTCACTCCACGGCAAGTACAAATATGACACAGTCATTGTCCATGCTGGTGTGAACGACCTGAGACGTACCTCCCTGGACTACATGAAAAGAGACATAGAGGAGCTCTCTGATTATGTAGCCCAGGCAGGTATGACCCTAACCCTGAGCAGTATCCTTCCTTCACCAAGAATGATGCCACAATATAGAGACAAGATGATCAGCTTTAACAATTGGCTTAATGTCTGGTGTCATTCAAAGGGGATCCAGTGTCTGTCTGCCTGGGATGACATGCTTGACAAGCCACGCTGCTTCGCAAGTGACAGCTTGCACCTGTCACCCCTGGGATTCCGGATATTGGCTAAGGCTCTTGCCACCCCATAGTGCCTTTTTTAGGCAAGGCTCAAATTCTAAACCTACCACCCTAGAAAACAAAAATGGGAAGAAACTGAGGGTAATGCTGCTCAATGCCAGAAGTCTAAATCTCAAAATGCACGCACTCGAGGCCCTTCTCAGTATGGAGAACATCGATGTCTGTGCTGTAACTGAAACCTGGTTCAAGGCTCCTGAGAGCACCCCGGCACTATTAGGTTTTACCTCATATCATGCGTTCCGGCCCCAAAACCCAGACCACACCACAAAAGGAGGGGGTGTATCCATATTCATAAAGGATACCCACACCTCCAGGTTGGTGGCAACGCATGAAGCTTCGGAAACCATCCAGGTGCAACTAACCATAGGCAAAACTGCTCTACAAATTGTAGCATGCTACAGGCCACCCTCTCAAACTCAGGAACCCCACACAGCCTTCCTGAAGACACTGGAGGGTATAAATGTATCTCCAAACACCATCATATTGGGTGACTTCAACTACCCGAATATAGACTGGGAACATTACTCAAGCCCTAACTTTCTAGCCCAACGGTTCCTGGAGTTCATAAATTCAAATGCCATGGAACAGCTAGTCACTGTTCCCACGAGAGGAGAAAATATACTAGATCTCATTGTCACAAACATGGGGACAAAATGCTCCACACTGGAAGTATATCCCTCATTGGTGAGATCTGATCATAAACTAATCTCACTGGAAATCCACATCCCGCCCACCCCAAACAAAAAAGACCATAGTGAAGAACTTCTCTAAAGCAAACTTCACACTACTCAAGACTGGTGTGGTATCCTTCAAGGCCCCTGAGCCAGTGGAAACCACAACCCAAGCTGCGGAAGCCCTTACAAATGCCTTCTATGAACACCTCCAGGACTGCATGGATCAGGCAATCCCAAATAAAACCAAGACTCTTTCCACAAAGGGCAAACGTCCAGTCTGGTGGACCCCAGCCATTAACAAACTTTACAATAAGAGGAGAAAGCTATTACATGATAGAACAAAATCCATAAAAGGGAAGTCACCCCTGATCATTATTAGTAAAAAAATACGAGCACTCATAAAATCAACTAAGGCCAATTTTGAGAGAAAAATTGCCATGGATTCAAAGGACAATCATAAGGCCTTTTTCAGCTATGTTAGGAACCTGGGTGGAAACTCCCAGATATGCTCAGAATTAGTCCAAAATGATACAAAAATCACTGAACCCACAGACATTGCCAACATACTGGCAGACAGGTTCAGTGCAAACTTCCCCCCCCTCTCCCCCCCTAAAGGAGAGATAACTATCCCAGCCGAGTGTAGCCTCCCGGACATCTCAAATGCGCAGGTGAAAGCTGCTCTCTCTAAAGCTAAAAACACAGCATCAATGGGACTGGATCGTGTCCCCAGCTGTGTGCTACACGAGCTAAATGAGGAATTAAACCCGCACATAAGGCTGCTGTTTAATCTAAGCTTTACCGCAGGACACGTGCCCAAGGAGTGGCGTACGGCAACTGTTGTCCCACTCCACAAAGGCGGCGCCTCTACGGACCCTGGTAATTACCGCCCCATAAGCTTAACCAGTCTAGTCTGCAAAGCTATGGACAGGATCATAATGGAGCTCATAAACAAAGATATAGGGGACTTGCAGACATTGGACCCGACCCAGTTTGGCTTTGTCAAGGGAAGATCATGCCTTTTGAACTTGGTCAACTTCTTCGAAACAGTCACCAAGGCCATTGATGAGGGAAAGGCAGTCCATACAACCTACCTTGACCTTGCAAAGGCTTTCCACACAATACCCCACTCGGGTATTGTAGAAAAACTTACCAGCTTAAATGTAAACCCATATGTCACAAGATGGGTTGCAAACTGGCTTAAGGACAGAACCCACAGGGTTAGAGTTGCTGGCGCTGTGTCAGACTCCAAGCCGGTCACAAGTGGTGTCCCACAGGGCTCGGTCCTTGGCCCCCTATTGTTTGGCATCTACTTCTCAGAAGTACAGGCCAACATAGGAGGACTTTGGCTGACAAAGTTTGCAGAAGACTGCAAACTGGGCGCCATAGTGGAAAGTGCATCAGACACGGATATCCTTCAGAAGGGACTCACGGAAACAGATAGCTGGTGCCAGAGCCATGGCCTGAAGTTAAACGCCAAAAAATGTATAGTCATACCCTTCGGTAAAAACAAGGCAACCCCAAGCTACCATATAGGTGGCAATCCACTAAGCACAGAAGAGGTTATCAGGGACCTGGGGACCCAGATTCACAGTGGCCTTTCTTTTGACACTCACATTGCTAAAGTGGTTAGAAAGACCTTCTACATTGCCCACCTGATCATGAAGGGATTCACATCCAGATCTAGTGAGGTTATTGTTCCCCTGTACTCTTCACTTATCAGACCAATGATTGAGTACAATGCCCCATTCGGGATGTATCTCACCCGACATCTGCAGCAATTGGAGAGACCCCAAAAGTTCCTCACCAAAAGGATAAAGGGACTCCAAAATCTGTCATATGCTGCCAGACTGAAGAAACTCCAGCTCTATTCAGTCGCATACCGTCTGCTCAGAGGTGACATGTGCCTGACATACAAGGCCATGTCCAACCCGGAATTAATGGACATGCTCCACCTCAAAAATCCAAATCCACCAAAACCACTAGAGCAAGTGACTTAAACCTTAGCACGGATATAAATAGGACGTGCTGGAGGGATAGATTTATCACTCAGAGACTCCCTATGCTGTGGAATAAAATCCCGGTCCATGTGAGGCAGAGCACCTCGCTGACTCTGTTCAAGAGAAATCTAGACCTGTGGATGGGAGATCGTAGGTTTACCCTGGGAATCATCTCTGTGTCACTGCTGGACAGAGGCACAACAAACTAATGGGCACAGTATTTTTTCATATAAGGGGTGGCGTAAGCCACAAAAATTTGGGCTAGGCTTATAAATGCCTTAGGGCAGATAGCCTAGTATAAACCTATGAACCTATGAAAGTCCACAGCTACTGATTCATGATGGCAGACTGTTTATGAGTACAAATTCTCACCATAAGCACATATTCAGCAGAAGCACATATTTACATATAAGAGAAAGAATAAACTGCAGTTTATCCCAATTAGAGTGCTTACCTGGTCAGCATACAAACCACCATGTTGGGGGACTGAATATATGGTAGGAGAAATGGCGCCAAAACCAAAGTATGTTTTTTAACCTGGTGCAATGGATTCTGGGAGGGAGGTGGTGATGTAATGCCATAAGAGGAAGGGTGATTAGTTCCTAGCAGTGCTAGCAGGTGGCATAGCACTGTCCTAGAGGAGCAGTAGTTATGGAAAACAATCAGTGAGAATTCAGGGGTACAGTAAAGCAATATGCTTTAGAGTTTACTGTTTAGCAGTTTACTTTCTTTAGGAAGTTGCCTTTTGCCTAAGTCTATGCAGTTTACTTTATTTAGAAAGATGTCTTTTGCCTAAATCTATGAGGAGGGATTGAGCAAAGGCTATCTAGGGGCTAGACTGTGGAGGTAGATGGGGGGACTCTGGCAGGGCAAGGGGGTACTAGGTCTGAGGTTGTGAAGTTATAATCTGTTTGAGTGAAGAATTCAGTGAGAGGACAGACAAGAGAAGGAAGTAGAGGTATGAGGGGGTGATATCGTGGGAGATAGGAGGGTAAAAGAAGACAGCTAGCAGAGAGAAAAGTCAGTGTGAGGGGAGGTAGGAAGGTGAATAGGCTTAGGCTAAAGAAAGTCTACATGGTGGGGTGGGGAGTGCACAGCAATGTTATGTAGCGGACCAGGAGCAATACTCAAAGATGCACAAGAGTAGGGAAAATGCAGTCAGGATTATGTATTATTATCACTGAACATACGTTCATGTACTGTTGCTGTAGACGGATTCTATCAATAGAGCAGCACTTTTAATAGGGATGATGTTCAGGAGTTGGCTGGGGTTATACAAGCCTGTCTGCTTCAGGTGTCAGGGACGTTCATATACTGTTGCTGTAGAGGGATTCCACCAATAGAGCAGCACTTTTAATAGGGATGAGCTTCAGGAGTTGGCTAGGGTTATACAAGCCTATTTGCTTTAGGTGTCAGGGACCTGGTCAGCATGCAAACCCCCTCATTGGGGGGCTGAGGATATGGTACTGAAATATTTATTCATTGGTTTAAGAGGGAGTTAATCCAGAGTGTTAGTCCTGTGGAGCATGGCTGAAGGTAATAATATTGAGTTGGACTATGTGCCTAAAGAGGTAAGTGTCTCTCAAGCTGGTTTTATAAGCTGTTACAACAAAGTAATAATCCTTTGTTAGCCTTCGAGATTTCTGATGAAGAAGTGAAATGTGAGCAAGTAAGCTTATTCATGAAAAGAATCCCCCAAAAGAACTCATTTGGTGGACTTTTTTAGAGCAATTGTGTTCCCGTTTTTTTTGGTTTTAAGCTTATTTATGAACTGGAGGGTGACTTGCTGAAATTTAAACAACTACAATGGCAAAGATTTCATTTTGAGGTATGCATCTCCCATAAAGTAATTCTGAGGGGCTTAAGAATTCTAAAGCTGCCTGCCTCAGCGGTCACTTTTCCTGAACTGTTAAAACATTGGCAAAATCTGAATCTTGAGACCAGCTTTAAATACATGATTTTATTAATTGATTTTCACAAACTGAGTGAAAATCTATTAAAAGATATACGGAGATAGCAGGATGACCTGAAGTCTATGATTCTGGTGAGTGTCTATGATAGAATGCTTTCCAACTTATGTGAGAATGTTACTGCTCATTAACAGCACTTGATAAGCCAGAAAAAGAAAAAAAAACTGGAGAGAGATCTTAGAGATTTCTCTAATGGGCATGTATTTATTTGGCCAAAAGGCAATGAAGCAAGAGAGACACTTATCAATGATGTGAACTTAAATTTAAATCATCCTGGCTCACAGAATTTGAGCCTGGAAACTACACATGCTAATATGGCACAGAAGAATGGCTCTATTCACAAACGGTGTGAGCATAATGCTTTAAATACTGCAGAGACATTAGATGCCTTAGAAACGACTTTTACTTTGAATGTTTTAATTAATGACAGTGAGAATGAGATTTCTACTCAAATTTCCTGTCAAAAGAAAAGAATTTGTGCAAACGACACTCTTGGAGGCCCCCCCCCTCCCATTTGCAAAATGGATTTGTCGAGAGTGGGCCATTCCAGCAACAGAGGGAGGAAGAGGAGACTTCCGTCACAGGAAGGAGCAGTAGGGCGAGACCTGAAGAGGCTGTGGAACATGTCAACAATGTGAGAGCATTGGTGTTTCATTTTTCAAAGAAAGAGCTAATGGAATATCAAAAGGCTGTACTTGAACGAGGCTTGACATTTATTCCAGCTTTAGATGTTGACTTTGTAAGTACAGTCTTGGACATTAGATCATTTGCATGTAATGTCATGTTAAAGTCTTTATTTAGTGAGAATGATGCTGGACTTTGTACTGAGTTTAACAAACCCAGTTTATTTATTCCAGACATGAATCCGGTGTTAGAAATATTTTGTAATATGTGTGAAGCACAACTGAAAGAAGTGCTGGTGATCACGGTAATAAGAATAGATTCTTCAATTTAAAAAAGAATGAATATATAGCTCTTCAGGAACTACGAAATAATGCATCTACTGCTGTTCATCTTGTTGATAAGGGAGGGGGAATTGCTGTTTTTATTACTGAGGACTATGTGGATTTTATGTACAATATGCTTAAAGATGTTAATGTTTAACTGACATAGAGTTATGTTGTAGCTGTGTGTTAAATCTTTGTATGACTGTTTTGTAAGTAACTTAATTTCTAACTCGTTTGATTTTTTGACTGTCATAAACCCTGTTGTTCCTATTATTCAGGGCCTTCCAAAATTGCATAAAAATAGGCATAACTCACCTTTTAGACCGATAGTGTCTGGTCAGGGTTGGGTTACATATCTACTTTCTAAGTATGATGAAGGAATTTTAAGGCCAATAGTTAATACTTCATCTTTTGTATTAAAAGACACTAAGCAGCTCTTGTCTGATATAAGTAGGACTCTTTGTAACCCCATGAGCAATTTGGTGAATGTCTTCTGATTTTCATGGACATAACCTCACTTTTTCCTGTAATACCCCATACCGATGGTTTAGAGGCTGTTAGGACTTATTTATGTTTACATAGCTCCTATGATATGAACAGAATAGATTTTCTTTGTATGTTATTAGAGCTGATTTTAGGGAATAATATTTTCTTATTTGAATGAAAATACTATCTCCAATTGTTTGGCGTAGCTAGGGGCACACTTTGTACCAATAGCTATGCCAACATGGTTCTTGCCTATTGGGAAGAAAAATGTGTTTTGTGGCATGATAGGTTTGCCAGTAAAATTCTTTTTTTACAGGAGGTTTGTAGATGACCTATTAGTGTGGGGAGGTACGAAAGCAGAATTAGAAGATTTTTTTTGTATTTTTAGACACTACTACTGACTTCTCGAGATTTACTCACTCAGTTTCTTGCACAGAATTTTTTTCTTTAGATGTTACAATATTTAAAGATACTAATGGGAAGTTATCTTCCCGGCTCTATAGGAAAGAATGTAGAAGAAATAATGCTCTGAGTAGAGAAAGTATGCATCCGACCTATGTTTATAGGAATATTATAAAAGGTCAGGCTATGCATATATCTAGATTAGACATGGAGCAAGAACAGTTTGACAAGGATATGGGAACCTTTAGGAATGAGTTATTGCAACGGAAGTATAAGAAAGGTGAACTAGATATTGGTGTTAACCAAGTTACATCTATGAGGGGGGTAGTGCTAAACCCTATATAAGTGGTGATGATCATACTGTCCCTCAACATTATAGGGAGAGACCTATTAAAAAGACCCTACCTATCTATTTAGAATATGCTGGGAACATTAAAAAAGTACAGGATGTAGTTGATAAAAATTGGTGTATTTTGCAATCGGACCCTGCAATAGCTAGGATAGTTGGTTTAAAACCTAGGTTCTGTTATAAGAATAAAAAGAATCTTAAGAGACTACTGTGTCAACCCAATCGGTTAGGTAATGAGATTTATGGTCTCCGTAAATGTGGAGAATGTAGTGTCTGTGATGTACTGAGTGATGATAGAGTTTTTATACATCCTATAACCAAGAAAATATATGAATTTAGAGTGAAAGCAAATTGTAGAACAAAGAATCTAATATACTTAGCTGTTTGTTCACTTTGTCCCTCTTTCTATGTGGGCATGACCACTCGCTCACTTAAAGAGAGTGTCAGAAAACATTTGACAGCTATTAGAAATAGAGAGCCTGATAGCAGTCCCTTAGCCAAGCACATCATTTGTAAAGGTACAACACACCATTTTCAATTTAAAGTGATTGAATGTGTTCACCAAGATTTAAGGTTGGAGGATATGAAAAATAAACTAAAATTAAGTGAGTTAAGATGGATAACTGAGCTGCAGGCTGAAAAGGATCCAGGGTTAAATGACAGGACATCAATCAAATCTTATTTAAAAACAAGGGGCTTATAATGTCTAATTTTAACATATAAATATATATATATATATATATATATATATATATATATATATATATATATATATCTATATATATGTATATATATATATATGTATATATACATTTCTATACATGTGTATATATATATATTATCTGATTAGTAATGTACTTTTTTTGTTTATTTTAGGTTAATATATTAGTTTTAGATGGAGTAAGACATTTTTGTATGCTGTTTCTTTAATTTGACTACTATAACTCAATGTAATTATTCAATTAATACTGATTTAATTGAGAGTGAAAGAGTATATAAATTACTTGAATTTTATTTGTTTGTGGTCTGATGAAGCATCTGTGATGTGAAAGCACTAACCGTATTAAAGTTTTTATATATATTTTTCCTGCTGTGTTTCTCCCTCTTGTTCATTTTACTGAAATATTTATTCGTTGGTTTAAGAGGGAGTTAATTCAGAGTGGCTACACTATTGACTCTTATTGTTTCTAATGTGCACTCTCAGCAGATGGTGTTGCTGACCTATGTTCACGTGTCTGATGCCTAACTCCAACCAGATGTTCCAGCACAGACAATGTGCGGTCCAAGACAGACACTGTCTCTGCCTGCCATCTGTCCACTGCATCACTGAACTGATCCAGGGTGTCCCCAATGTGGTGGAGGCAGTCATGGATGTCAGACTTTGTTGCTTCTGTAACCATGAGCATCCATCTTGTGTTGCGTTCAGAACATGTATTTGCTTCCATGATGACCTAAAACATTTGCTAAGTGACCCATGATGTGACACCTGCGACAGGTGGTAGTTGGACAGCAGTCTTCCCATGAACATTCCTGTCAATCTGCCTGTGTGGGACTTCACCAGATCTCTGGGTATGGCCAGTGTTTATACTCACTGACACTTTTTTTGCCACACTGTCCCATTCAGTGTCACCACCCTCTGACTGTCCAATATATGTGGCCTCTGGGGACTGGGTATGTGTGGACATGCTGACTGTGTGTGATGGCAATGTTGACAGAAGAGGGATGTCAACCTCTGGGACAGATTCAGCCCCTGACAACCCCACCTGTGCCTCACTATGGCTACCATCATCATCAGAGTACTATGAGACATTGACATCAGATTGTGAGGGGACAGACCCCCCCCCCCTTCCCCGGTCACCTGAGAAAAACCAAGACAAAAACAGTACATTACTACCTGCACTTTTATGTATGGTAATCCACACAGACTCATATCAATGAGGATCCACAACTGCATTACCAGTCACACATCTTCTCATCTTCGCTCCCATGCACAGCAGACAACCTCACACCAACATACACAGACAAGTCAAGCCCTTTATAACATGCATGACAACCACATCCAGGTAAAGTTGCCAGTACAATCTGCCTGAAAGGTATGAACTATGACCCTATACATGATAGACCTACACATAAACCCAGTACACCTATCTTCAGAATGATATCCCAGTACTAGTGACACTGCCTCAGGTATGTAGCATCTCTCTTTTGTGTTTGAACAGGCATCTTGGAGTAATTGACTCATGTATACCAGGCTGTGTAGCCGCTCATAACTATAAGTGCTGACATGTTGATGGTCGTTCAAATACACATCTGTAACTAACCAGTCTATGAACCGTAATTAACTGTTCCAGAATAGAACATACAAATATTCTACTCTGGCTAACCACAACATTTGTATATAGGGCAATATGGCAGGAATTAACTTTCATAAGGTATATATGATCCAGAAAAAAACTGTATCACACTTACCAGGTACAGGACTACAGATTTGGTCTACTCCTTATGGACTATTAAAAGGTGAGGAAAAGGTATTGTCAGCAACACCAAATGTTGCAGCACTACAAGGTAATATGTGCATATATGCACATGTACAGTACCTACTGTGATACTGCCTGCATTGCTAACATTCTGAGCATGTGTGTACAACTGTGTGTAAACCCTAACCCCCCAATGCAGAAAGACCTAACACCCATGTACAGATATGTACAGCCTGCCACAATGACTGATACAGTATTACACTGCTGAACACAGATGCTTAGCTGGATGCTCCTCTGCTGTGGACACTATGGCACCCACCTCCACAATGTATGGTGTGATGGATGCCTGGGAGCTGTTGTGTATTCCTAGGTTCACCAGGCTGGCTGAGAGTGGATGTTCTGTTGCAGGCCCTCCACCAGTGGTGGTAAAATCCCTGTCAATATCCGCTGCCCTTCGTCATGCAGCATTCACCATGTCTGTGGCAAGGTGTCAGACCTGCTCATAGGTCCTGTTCTGTTGGCCAGTCTGACATCCCACTCAAGGTCTGCCTATAATCCTGCCCACTGCTCCTGAGTATGCTTCCACCTGGACAACAAGATCCAATGGCCTTTTCTCAGTCCATCGACTATCATGTCATTCTCTGCCTCTGAGAAGGGGGCATGTCTTCACCAGTACATTTTTCATGAAAAACAACAAAAGGGGAACCCATTACAGGACCAGATATGTGGACATCCACTATGTACAGATCCCGCACACCCATAATGCCATGCACTATCCACTGCTGCCTCACACGTCATACCCCACAGTCTGTCAGTACTCTATGTTTGTGGATACCACCAAGATAGTAGCAATACTGGGGTATGTCCCTGTGTGCTGTGAAATATTCTGCTATTTGTTCCAAGACTCAGCAGTGCAGTTTACTGTAGTGTGTTCCCTATTGGTGAACTCCCCCTAATATGTCATAAGGTCACTGCCAGACAATTAACAGTGTGCTATTACAACTGCATGAGGACAGTCCAGCAGCACCAATGTGCCACAATGACTGAAAACAATGCAAACCATCTGTAGTATATGTTCCCTGTAGACATAATACATCTCAGTAGTATGTGAAGTGTAAACAAAAAAAGTGTATTTTGTCTCCATTTACTATGTATGCTTTTCCTACTGTAACTACTTATATTTACTGTATATGTCAGTCTTACGATATGTTTTATTCATTGTTATTTCAGAGTTATTATGTACAATTATAATTTTGTATATGTATTGGAACTTTTCTCCTTGGGTCTCACTGAAAATGGGCTTTGGCTCAGTTGGACCGACCAGGTTTACAAATGCCAATTAAATAAATAAATAACTATACAGATGTTTGCAGAATGTCAGGATGTTTGCCTCATAGTTGTGGTCATTTTCACACAAACTTGTGGATCTCTGACAAATGTGATGTGGAGGGATTGGGATTTCTTTAGGTGTAAAATTTCTAACAGGGCTGGATCAGACATGGCTTTGTAAGTCAAGCAGAGCTAGCCTCTTAATAGATGATATGAGGCAGAGAAAAGCTGGAGTTTTTGAGTATGTCCATGTAGGACATGTGTTTAAGGCCTAGGAGCCTCTTTGTGAGATACTTTTGTGGCCTTTCCAGCTGTTGCATGTGTCTAGTGAGGTACACGCCAAATGGGGCGTTATACTCAATGACTGGCCTAATGAGGGAAGAGTAGAGAGAGAGATGATCACCTCTTTCTTCCTGGATGCATAACCCTTGGTAATTGGATGTGCCACATAGAAGGACTTTCTTACCACAGTGGCAATGTGGTGGTTGAAGGAGAGGATGCTGTCAACCTGTGTCCCCAGATCTCTTATAATGCCTTCAGTGTTCACTGGGCTACCATCAATGTGGTAATTAGTGGAAAATGAGTTTTTTCCAAAGGCAATGACGATGCATTTTTTGGCATTAAGCTTAAGACCATGGTTTCGACACAAGTTGTTGGTCTCAGTGAGGCCTTTTTGTAGGATGTCTACATCATTTGGGGAGTTAATAATGGCTCCCAGCATGCAATCATTGGCAGACTTGGTCAACCAGAGTCCCTCTGTGTTGGCCTGGACTTCTGAAAAGTAGATGTCAAACAGAAGAGGACCCAGGATGGATCTCTATGGGACTCCACTCATGACAGGTTTGCAGTCTGACTTGGAGTCTGCTACTTTCACACTGTGGGTTCTATCTGTGAGCCAATTTGAAACCCACCTAGTGATAAAGGGGTTGATGCCTAGATTGGTGAGTCTATCAATAATTCCTTACTGGAAAATTATATCAAAGGCCTTGGCCAGATTGAGGTAGGCTGCATGAACTGCCTTGCCCTCAACCACAGCTCTTGTGACTGACTCAAAGAAGTCAACCAGGTTGAGCAGGCATGATCTACCCTTCACAAAACCAAATTGCATGGGATCCAGAGTTTGGAGATTCCCTATATCCTTGTTAATTAGGTCCATGATGGTGTGCTCCATAGTCTTATATATCAGACTCGTCAGGCTAATGGGACGATAATTCCCAGGGTCTGTAGTCGCTCCCCCTTTTTGGAGAGGGATGACTGTAGCAGTGCACCATTTTGTAGGGGCAAAGCCTGAGGTGAGGTTGTGATTCAAGAGAACACACAGGTGTGGTGCCAGTTCATTTTGTAGTTCAAAATATTACTAATAATATTGTATATCTCAACAGGTAGAGCCGGACTGCAAAACAATTCAGTTTGCATCGTGTTCAGTTAGATTTAAGTGATATAAGACAGCCGTTTACAGCATAAACGCTCAAAGTCCACAGCTACTGGTTCATGATGGCAGACTGTTTGAGTACAAATAAGCACATATTCATCAGAAGCAAATATTTACATAATAAGAGAAAGAATAAACTGCAGTTTATCCCAATTAGAGTGCTTACCTGGTCAGCATACAAACCACCATGTTGGGGGGCTGAATATATGGTAGGAGAAATGGCGCCAAAACCAAAGTGTGTTTTTTAACCTGGCGCAATGGATTCTGAGAGGGAGGTGGTGATGTAATGCCATAAGAGGAAGGGTGATTAGTTCCTAGCAGTGCTAGCAGGTGGCATAGCACTGTTCTAGAGGAGCAGTACTTATGGAAAACAATCAGTGAGAATTCATGGGGTACAGTAAAGCGATATGCTTTAGAGTTTACTGTTTAGCAGTTTACTTTCTTTAGGAAGTTGCCTTTTGCCTAAGTCTATGCAGTTTACTTTCTTTAGAAAGATGTCTTTTGCCTAATCTATGAGGAGGGATTGAGCAAAGGCTATCTAGGGGCTAGACTGTGGGGGTAGATGGGGGGACTCTGGCAGGGCAAGGGGGTACTAGGTCTGAGGTTGTGAAGTTATAATCTGTTTGAGTGAAGAATTCAGTGAGAGGACAGACAAGAGAAGAAAGTAGAGGTACGAGGGGGTGATATTGTGGCAGATAGGAGGGTAAAAGAAGACAGCTAGCAGAGAGAAAAGTCAGTGTGAGGGTAGGTAGGTGAATAGGCTTAGGCTAAACAAAGTCTACATGGTGGGGTGGGGAGTGCACAGCAATGTTATGTAGCGGACCAGGAGCAATACTCAAAGGTGCACAAGAGTAGGGAAAATGCAGTCAGGATTATGTATTATTATCACTGAACATACGTTCATGTACTGTTGCTGTAGAGGGATTCTATCAATAGAACAGCACTTTTAATAGGGATGATGTTCAGGAGTTGGCTGGGGTTATACAAGCCTGTCTGCTTCAGGTATCAGGGACATTCATATACTGTTGCTGTAGAGGGATTCCACCAATAGAGCAGCACTTTTAATAGGGATGAGCTTCAGGAGTTGGCTAGGGTTATACAAGCCTATTTGCTTTAGGTGTCAGGGACCTGGTCAGCATGCAAACCCTTTCATTGGGGAGCTGAGGATATGGTACTGAAATATTTATTCATTGGTTTAAGAGGGAGTTAATCCAGAGTGTTAGTCCTGTGGAGCATGGCTGAAGGTAATAATATTGAGTTGGACTATGTGCCTAAAGAGGTAAGTGTCTCTCAAGCTGGCTTTGATAAGCTGTTACAACAAAGTAATAATCCTTTGTTAGCCTTTGAGATTTCTGATGAAGAAGTGAAATGTGAGCAAGTACAATTTGATGAAAGAGCCATAAGTAAGCTTATTCATGAAAAGAATCCCCCAAAATAACTCATTTGGTGGACTTTTTTAGAGCAATTGTGTTCCCGTTTTTTTTGGTTTTAAGCTTATTCATGAACTGGAGGGTGACTTGCTGAAATTTAAACAACTACAATGGCAAAGATTTCATTTTGAGGCATGCATCTCCCATAAAGTAATTCTGAGGGGCTTAAGAATTCCAAAGCTGCCTGATTCAGCCGGCACTTTTCCTGAACTGTTAAAACATTGGCAAAATCTGAATCTTGAGACCAGCTTTAAATACATGATTTTATTAATTGATATTTCACAAACTGAGTGAAAATCTATTAAAAGATATACGGAGATAGCAGGATGACCTGAAGTCTATGATTCCGGTGAGTGTCTATGATAGAATGCTTTCCAACTTATGTGAGAATGTTACTGCTCATTAACAGCACTTGATAAGCCAGAAAAAGAAAAAAAAAACTGGAGAGAGATCTTACAGATTTCTCTAATGGGCATGTATTTATTTGGCCAAAAGGCAATGAAGCAAGAGAGACACTTATCAATGATGTGAACTTAAATTTAAATCATCCTGGCTCACAGAATTTGAGCCTGGAAACTACACATGCTAATATGGCACAGAAGAATGGCTCTATTCACAAATGGTGTGAGCATAATGCTTTAAATACTGCAGAGACATTAGATGCCTTAGAAACGACTTATACTTTGAATGTTTTAATTAATGACAGTGAGAATGAGATTTCTAATCAAATTTCCTGTCAAAAGAAAAGAATTTGTGCAAACGACACTCTTGGAGGCCCCCCCCCCCCCATTTGCAAAATGGATTTGTCGAGAGTGGGCCATTCCGGCAATAGAGGGAGGAAGAGGAGACTTCCGTCACAGGAAGGAGCAGTAGGGCGAGACCTGAAGAAGATGTGGAACATGTCGACAATGTGAGAGCATTGGTGTTTCATTTTTCAAAGAAAGAGCTAATGGAATATCAAAAGGCTGTACTTGAACGAGGCTTGACATTTATTCCAGCTTTAGATGTTGACTTTGTAAGTACAGTCTTGGACATTAGATCATTTGCATGTAATGTCATGTTAAAGTCTTTATTTAGTGAGAATGATGCTAGACGTTGTACTGAGTTTAACAAACCCAGTTTATTTACTCCAGACATGAATCCGGTGTTAGAAATATTTTGTAATATGTGTGAAGCACAACTGAAAGAAGTGCTGGTGATCACGGTAATAAGAATAGATTCTTCAATTTAAAAAAGAATGAATATATAGCTCTTCAGGAACTACGAAATAATGCATCTACTGCTATTCATCTTGTTGATAAGGGAGGGGGAATTGCTGTTTTTATTACTGAGGACTATGTGGATTTTATGTACAATATGCTTAAAGATGTTAATGTTTAACTGACATAGAGTTATGTTGTAGCTGTGTGTTAAATCTTTGTATGACTGTTTTGTAAGTAACTTATTTTCTAACTCGTTTGATTTTTTTGACTGTCATAAACCCTGTTGCTCCTATTATTCAGGGCCTTCCAAAATTGCATAAAAATAGGCATAACTCACCTTTTAGACCAATAGTGTCTGGTCAGGGGTGGGTTACGTATCTACTTCCTAAGTATGATGAAGGAATTTTAAGGCCAATAGTTAATACTTCATCTTTTGTATTAAAAGACACTAAGCAGCTGTTGTCTGATATAAGTAGGACTCTTTGTAACCCCATGAGCAATTTGGTGAATGTCTTCTGACTTCCATGGACATAACCTCACTTTTTCCTGTAATACCCCATACCAATGGTTTAGAGGCTATCCCCAACAAACGCGGCAGGACACTGCTATGTCTCAAAGAATTTATTAAAACCACAGAAGTACAAAACACAGAATGAGCGCTTTCGGGTAACAACCCTTCATCAGATAAAACATTAAATTCTATCAAACTATTTAAAAAAGGCATTAGCCAATGACAAACTAATGAAAAACCCACCTATTCTGAAGGGCGGGCTTCATAGGTATTACTTCATTCAATCCTGGGCTTCTGAGCCATCAGCTCTACAATCCATCTGGATTCTGCAATCTCCGTTAACTGTTTGATATCCCCTCCTCTATTATTTAATTTTATATTGACTGTGGCCCTAAACCTAAAACTATGTGTAGGGTGTTCTTCTACGTGCCTATACAAGGCATTATGTGCATCACTGTTTCTAATGCAAGAAAAATGCTGTAAAACCCTCACTTTAAGCATATTGTTAGTCTTCCCTACATAAAAACAGGGACACATTAAACACTCTGCCAAGTATACTATATCTGTAGTTCTACATGTAGCCCTCCCCTTCAAATGGAAAATTCTGCCAGTCACCGGATGTCTGAAAGAAGTTTCCTTGTTGATGTAACTCCCACAAGGTATAGTGCCTGCAGTAGCCCTAACAGACTTCTTACTGGTATCGGTCTTCTCCCTGCATAACAAATCCTTCAAAGTTTTATTCCTCCTATACCTAAAACTTGGGTTACTACCTACTAATTCCCTTAAGCCGGTGTCACTGGTCAGGATATTCCAGTTCCTATGTATGATGTCACAAACGTCTCTAATGTTGCTGCTATACGTCAGCATTAGCTTCAAACCACCTTGTGTAAAACTATTAATATTGGAACTGGGTTGTTCTCCTTGAGCCCGTCTGAGCCAAGGTTTATACCTATTCTGTCTAAGACCATTGCTACTGTCCATTATCCTGTTGACCAAACCATCTTCATATCCCCTTTCTCGAAAACAATCTTTAAGTTTAATCACTTCTTCCTCATATTGTGTATCTGACATACTAATCCTAGAAATTCTGCTAATTTGCCCCTGTATAATGCTAGGAAAGGTGAAGCTGGGATGCATGCTGTCAAAAGACAGCAGAGTGTTCTTCCAGCAGTCCTTCCTATGTAAACACGAGGAGAATCCCTCACCCGTATGCATTACACACACATCCAGGAAATCCAATGTAGTGTAAGAAGTGTTGACGGTAAACCTCAAAAATGTGGTCGTGGAGTGTAAATATGTGACAAAAGTCTCCAGTAGGCTACTATCCCCATTCTAAAAAATAAAAATATCATCAGCAAAATGTACATACATTTTAATATGTTCCATCCATCCCTCATTCCCTAGTACAGTAGCATTTTCCCAACGGGAGAGAACAAGGTTTGCATACGTGTTCGCGCAGGGGGTGCCCATCGCTACCCCCTGAGCTTGTCTATACACCGATTGTACCCCCATAAACCCATTATTTTCTAATACTAGGGTCAACATATCCTTAATGAGGTCTATCTTCACATCAGTTTCACCCAAATCCTTCAAAAGCTCACCTACAGCGGCTATACCATATTCATTACTGATGACAGTAAATAAACTGTGAACATGAAGTGTCACCATCAAAAACCTACCATTCGTCTCAGCCCTATTCATCTCCCCTAGGATTTTTAAGAAATGACCCGTGTCTACCAAGACATTGTTCATTCTCTCAACATATGGCCTAAGAACAAACTCCAACCAAATGGAGACATTCTCCGTGACCCAACCTCTACCAGACACTATAGGTCTTAGAGGTGGGTCTACGAGGGATTTATGTATCTTAGGCAATGCCTTGAAGATGGGTGTGACCGCCTTTTCTATCCACAAGAACTTAAAAGTATCTTCCGTAATCTGCATATTCTTAAATAACAACTCCAAACGGTTATGTACCCTATCAATCACCTGTTTAACACCTAAAGGGTTGATCAAGATATAGGTGCTATCATCAGATAACAAATCTTTCAACTTATTGTTGTACCAAACTGTATCTAGCACCACTACCGCACCACCCTTATCAGCCATCTTAATGGTCAAATCCATATTGTTGCTAAGATCTAACAATGCTTGCCTTTGTGCCTGACTTAAATTATAATATTTACTAAACTCGCCCTCTTGAAAATACCTCATCAAATCACGCTCACACCCATTAATGAAAAGGTTCATAGCTGGCGAAAACGGTGGAACAAAACAGCTAGGTTTTCTCAATGATGAACTATTGAAATTACTTTCACCAAAAATCTGTCTCAACGCCACATTACGACAAAAAACATTAAGTCCATAACCACCTCATTGTAAGCACAAGTCCTACTAGGCACAAAGGTTAAACCTTTATTTAAAACTATCAGTTCATCTTCAGTTAACCTATAAGATGATAAATTAAAAATGATACCAGTGTCCACAATAGCAGTCAGTCCAAAATTCTCCTTCTCTTGCTCATGTCCCTGTCTTCGCTCAAGGACCGTTTCCAGGCCCCTTTCTTCTTTACCGGAGCTGGTAGCATTTCCAAAAAATGCCGTTGGCCTTGTGAGTTCTTGGGGCATGCTCCTGCCCTACTCTCTCCATGGTCAGGATCACCCGAAACCAAAACACCCAGAGTACTGTCCGTTGATCCTATCGCCACAGTATCTGTGGAACCATTGACAGTCTCCTCCATTTGGAAAACCAATGCCGTATCTGCGACCGGGGCCACCACCTCACAAACCAAACCTGAGACACCAACCCTAGTTGTAAGTTCATCTTCTGTCTGTACAGGTAAGGTGGTCGATACACTACTTATATCCGCTGAAACCGAAGTAACAAGGTGATCACGATGGCCATGCCCCTTCTGCTGACGTGTACCCACTTTCCTATCACCTCGTACAATGGTGGTAGAAGGTTGATTTCTAAATCTCGGCCAAGCAAATATGTTACCTTTAGAAAAATCCTCATAGTCCCTTTGCTACTTGCCGACCTTCTGCAACCGCAATTTCTCATCGTTGTCCTTAAACGTCATACCCCACAGTCTGTCAGCACTCTATGTTTGTTGATACCACCAAGATAGTAGCAATACTGGGGTATGTCCCTGTGTGCTGTGACAGATTCTGCTATTTGTTCCAAGACCCAGCAGTGCAGTTTACTGTAGTGTGTTCCCTATCGGTGAACTCCCCATAATATGTCATAAGGTCATTGCCAGACAATTAACAGTGTGCTATTACAACTGCATGAGGACAGTCCAGCAGCACCAATGTGCCACAATGACTGAAAACAATGCAAACCATCTGTAGTATATGTTCCCTGTAGACATAATACATCTCAGTAGTATGTGAAGTGTAAACAAAAAAAGTGTATTTTGTCTCCATTTACTATGTATGCATTTCCTACTGTAACTACTTATATTTACTGCATATGTCAGTCTTATGATATGTTTTATGCATTGTTATTTCAGAGTTATTATGTACAATTATAATTTTGTATATGTATTGGAACGTTTCTTCTTGGGTCTCCACTGAAAATGCGCTTTGGCTCAGTTGGACCGACCAGGTTTACAAATGCCAATTAAATAAATAAATAACTATACAGATGTTTGCAGAATGTCAGGATGTTTGCCTCATAGTTGTGGTCATTTTCACACAAACTTGTGGATCTCTGACAAATGTGATGTGGAGGGATTGGGATTTCTTTAGGTGTAAAATTTCTAACAGGGCTGGATCAGACATGGCTTTGTAAGTCAAGCAGAGCTCGCCTCTTAATAGATGATATGAGGCAGAGAAAAGCTGGAGTTTTTGAGTATGTCCATGTAGGACATGTGTTTAAGGCCTAGGAGCCTCTTTGTGAGGTACTTTTGTGGCCTTTCCAGCTGTTGCATGTGTCTAGTGAGGTGCATGCCAAATGGGGCATTATACTCAATGACTGGCCTAATGAGGGAAGAGTAGAGAGAGAGATGATCACCTCGTTCTTCCTGGATGCATAACCCTTGGTAATTGGATGTGCCACATCGAAGGACTTTCTTACCACAGTGGCAATGTGGTGGTTGAAGGAGAGGATGCTGTCAACCTGTGTCCCCAGATCTCTTATAACGCCTTCAGTGTTCACTGGGCTACCATCAATGTGGTAATTAGTGGAAAATTAGTTTTTCCCAAAGGCAATGACGATGCATTTTTTGGCATTAAGCTTAAGACCATGGTTTCGACTCAAGTTGTTGGTCTCAGTGAGGCCTTTCTGTAGGATGTCTACATCACTTGGGGAGTTAATAATGGCTCCCAGCATGCAATCATTGGCAAACTTGGTCAACCAGAGTCCCTCTGTGTTGGCCTGGACTTCTGAAAAGTAGATGTCAAACAGAAGAGGACCCAGGACGGATCCCTATGGGACTCCGCTCATGACAGGTTGGCAGTCTGACTTGGAGTCTGCTACTTTCACACTGTGGGTTCTATCTGTGAGCCAATTTGAAACCCACCTAGTGATAAAGGGGTTGATGCCTAGATTGGTGAGTCTATCAATAATTCCTTACTGGAAAATTATATCAAAGGCCTTGGCCAGATTGAAGTAGGCTGCATGAACTGCCTTGCCCTCATCCACAGCTCTTGTGACTGACTCAAAGAAGTCAACCAGGTTGAGCAGGCATGATCTACCCTTCACAAAACCAAATTGCATGGGATCCAGAGTTTGGAGATTCCCTATATCCTTGTTAATTAGGTCCATGATGGTGTGCTCCATAGTCTTACATATCAGACTCGTCAGGCTAATGGGACGATAATTCCAAGGGTCTGTAGTCGCTCCCCCTTTTTGGAGAGGGATGACTGTAGCAGTGCGCCATTTTGTAGGAGCAAAGCCTGAGGTGAGGTTGTGATTGAAGAGGACACACAGGTGTGGTGCCAGTTCATTTTGTAGTTCACGTAGAACACAACAAGGGATATTGTCAGGTCCCATGGAAGCTGTATTCTTGTCCTTGGACAATGCATCTTTAACCTGTGCTGCAGTAATGCTGGGTGTCTGGCATTCTTCTGATAATGTGATTGGTCCTTTAGGGGGTGAGAGAGCAGTAAAGTTGGCAATAAATCTGTCTGCCAGTATGTTGGCAATATCTGTTGGCTCAGTATAGCAGATACCATTGTGCAGTAACTCATAACAAATCTGGGTATTGCCTATTGCCATGGAGATTCTTGATATAACTGTAGAAGGCATTGATTAAGTTACATGTGTTATGCAATAGTGCCATTAAAAGAGTAGGCAACATATAGTTAGGCTATACAGATATGTGTAGTGTGTCCCTACCAGCAAGCCTCTGATTTGAAAAACTGGGTAACACTTCATTAACTTGCAGTAACCTGTGTGGATTAGGATTGCATGTCTCAGTCATTACTTGCTGTCTTCACAATAATGTAATTGAACTGCTAGACAAAACTGGATTTGAACCCAGGACTGTGTTTGGTAAAATGTACTGCATGCAAGACATATAACAGACTGCACCACTGAGTCACTGCAAAAACATGTGTATTTGCAAGATATATATGTGCACATATACAGGCTGTCAGAAACATTTCTACGTCCATCAGTATGTGCATGGCTTTATATGGCTGCATTTCTGCACCAGGGTCCCAGTTGTACATCTGCTTTGCCATTGCTGCTTTTGCATGTGTCTTTTCACAACTTGCTGATAAAAGGGAACATATACCTGCTATCACAGGCTCACTTGCATCCATTATTATGTCTTTGGCTGTCTACTGGTGTATTATTACACTAGAGTCCAAGGTATACTCCCATTTTCCCATTAATTTTTATTTGAAACCAAAACAACCAAATCAAGGTAAGGTGCCTGAATAAAACCAGGAAACCAATTTCAAAAACATAAACAGGCACCAGTAGAAGTAGAATAAATGAACGAAAAAAAAATTTAGTGGAAGCGACAACTGATTTATTTAATACATAAACGCACAAACTCCATGGCGTTTTCATCCACCGGACTTCATTAGATGTATCAAATACTTTAAGCTGTAACTTGCCTATTTATAACCCTTCCCACCATTAATTACTTAACAATTTAATAGTTTAATTCAATGACTAGTTAAAAACAATCAAAATGAAATCATCTAACATCATTTATTCCTGTATATATCTACTTTAAAATATAATATTGTAATACAAACAAAGTATATAGAAACTTTCCACTTAAAAACCATAGTGGACATTCATGTAAAATTGTATAAAGTTAGTAAACACATTAAAATACTAACAAATTGAAAAAAGAAAAAAGCATAAAATAAGATTACCTTAAATACTTGAAATGGTAAAAAATGCTAGAATGAAAATATAAAATGAAAAACTAATGCATTGGGAATATCCATAAATGTTCCCTTGAAAGTTAATCAAAAGACAGTTACAATAAATTTCAAACAGAAAACTTGTTAAAACATATTCCTATTAATATACTTGTCCATGAAAATGTATACAAAATATTAATATTTAAAACCTTTTGGTATAAAACAGTGAATGGAAGGAATACATATATCAGGTTTGTGTAACAAACCCTATAATTTAGCTGCCCTCATCTTTAAAATGGGGGTAATGGATATATGCTCATTAAGACCTGGGAGTTCATAGGTTCATAGGTTCATACTAGGCTATCTGCCCTAGGGCACTTACAAGCCTAGCCAGAGTGTGTTTGGCTTTCGCCACCCATTTTAAATGAATTTTACTATGCCTTTTTATGAGGTTAGTATACTTTGCCTCTGTCTAACAGTGACACAGAAGTGAGTCTATTAGCTTCCAACAGTAACTGCCAGTATACTTCTCTGACTTCTATGCTATTCTCCCAAGGTCCCCCCCTATTGTCTTGATGTACCATTTTGATAACAAAAAAAAAACATTTTGCTCCAGCACATGTCAAAGTGTGTTTGTATATTGCATTATTGCCATCATGTGTCCTAATGGCATTTAAATGTTCGTATATTCTTCTTTTCAGTTTCTGGGTGGTTTTTCCAACATAGAACACACCACATATTTTACATAGGGCTAAATATATCAAGCCTTCACTATTGCAATTGGAAAAGCTTCCACTCCTAATCACGTATTGCCTATCCGGGATGTATATTGAGTCCTGTCTCAAAATTTATGGACATTGGGCACATGTGCCACACTTAAACGTACCTAGCTTTTTTCTGGTAGGTCTTTTGTAATTTTTCTCCAATTACTTAAGATTTTTACCTTTTTTGTAAGTAAATCATAATGGATTTTTAAATAAATTCTCCAATTCTGAGTAGCAGCTAAACCTGTCCCAATGTTATGTAATAATGTTTCTAATCTTATGGGTATTCTGATTATAGTATAAAACATAGTTGCCCCCAAATGTCCCCTCAATCTTCCGTCCTTGTTGTAGTTTATGCATGAATAGCTCATAGTCATTATACTGTTGCTTATTACTTAAAATCAAACAAATCTTCACCGTCATACTTATTGGTTGTTATAGATTTAGAATGACTTATGTTGCACATATTCATTTCATCATAATGTACATTGATTTTTGCTGACCATATCTTCTTTAGGCTAATAAACTCATCAACATGCTGATCAGGTCAGTGTATTCTCTTAGTATATTATATGCTTCTATATCTTGATCTGGTACTACATAATTACTTTCTGACATTCTTCTTTCACAAGTTTTCTAAATTAACCTCTGTCTTATATACTTTAATGATTTTACAAGTCCGTTTCATCCCAGCATTTCTCCTTCTAAAGGTGCTTTATTTTCATTATAATCCTCTTCCAATTTCTAGGTATTTGGGTTTTTATTACATATTCTGCCATCAATATCACCCTGCTGCTATCCTTTCTCTCAAACTCTGTACAGCCCAATGTCCCAGATATCAAAGCCCCAGTTCACCAAGCTAGTTATGGCATTATTATTAACCATTGTTCTGTAGCTACCTATCTTATCTGGTTTTCCCATTGACATTCTTAAAAGTGTGCAATGCTAGATTCAGACTGAGAACATCAGATGTTGTTATTATCCTTGCTATAGCTTTTCATAATCTATAAGGGGTTATGAACCTTTAGTGTATGATCCTGAGTTGTTGAAGTCACATTTTCAAATAGGAACATAAGACTTACAAGACAGGTAAGTCATGAAATCATTTACCCCTTACCAATACTCACCATGATGATGAATCTCCAGCTTCTAAGAGGGGAAAACAAGTCAGACTCAAGTTGAATTTACAGATGTCAATCTAATCATCATACTTAGTATTGAAAAGTATTGAAAGATGTGTAGGTGTCACTCTTTTAAACATATATGACAAGTTTATTTAGGTGCTGAAGTAATAGTTGGGTAATAAATCTGCCCTAGCAATACATTTTGCTTATATGTTGGTGGTAAATAAAATACTCAAATCTTCCATTAGTGAGGCTATTTGTCTTCCATAGATGTAAATGATCAGGTAGTGTGGTCTTTGATAGAGCAAAATGCAAGACATAGATGTCCATGTAGGAATTTTTAAGAAACTAAACATAGATATTGGACGGTTTCATGCCTGCCTTGAAAGCTCAGGGATTGTATACCAGTAGTTTGTTTGGCTAGGAAATGCTGGGGCTATTCTAGCTGTGTGATGTGTCTGGACAGATACATGCCAATAGGGATAGTGTAATCTACAATTGATCTAATAAGAGTAGAGTACAATCACATGATACCAACCTTCAACCTGATGAGTTGCCTTTAGATATCAGTTGTGCTAATTAGAAGGATTTCCTGACTACTAATGCAACATGCTGGTCAAAAGAAAGGGAGTGGTCAACCTGCAAGATCCCTCTTTACTCTGTCAGTCTGGATTTGGATGCAAGATATCATGTAAGCTGGAGATGAGTCTTCTGTAAAATGCAACAGCACTATACATTTTTGCATTTCATTTTAGCCCTTCTTCAGTACTCCATTGAATAGTGAAGATTACCTCTTCCTTACTGACAGCATGTCAAGGGGTGGTTGGTAATTAACACTCATCTGAATTTGCTGTTAGGAGATTGGAGAAATATATGGCAAATTTGAAAGGACCTGGCACCAATCACAGAGGTGAACTACTAGTTACTTTCTTGCTTTCTGAGGTGGCACCTGCTACTTTAACAATGTGAGTTTTAGCTTTTAGCCAATTTGCTATCCACCTTACCATGTATGAGTCTATGTTTGTCTCTTTATATACAATAACAGAATGTGTGATGGTATCACATGCACTTGTCAGATCTAGAGAGGCTGTGTGGATTGAGTGAACGCTATCCATATAGTCTTTAATCCTCTTAAAGAAGTTTATTAAATTGTGTGGACATGATTTCCCTTTGATAAAATCAAACTGATGGTGGTCAAAGTACATGCTATACTTGATATCACAGTGTATAAAGTCAGAAATAATGCACTGCATGTCCTTTCAGATTAGACTCATTAGACTGATAGGACTATTGTTCTTGGGTTCTGTTTTGGGGAATCAGGATAGCATTGCTCCATGTTTTAGGGACATTACCTTTGTCTAAGCTTAAGTTAAACAATTTTAGGACTGGACTCCACAAGGGTATGTTTATCACTGTTTATCATACATCCAAGTATGTTGTCTCACCTACTGAAGTGATATTTTTTGATTTTGAGAGTACACACAGGACATGGTCTTCATAGGTGAAATCAGGAATTATGGAATTACAAGTACTGTTTTTGGGTAAACTTTGCACTAACCTTATCTGTAAAGATATTTACTATATTTGGGTCTGAGTGGGTGATACCATTTTATATATTATTTATTTAATTTACATTTGTCTACTGGAAGTGTCTGAATGGGCCAGAGGCCTGCTTTCAGTGGAGGCCCAGGGAGAAATGCTCATTGGATTAGTTCATAGTAATGCTGGGTATAATCTGAAGTAACTAAAGAAAGATTAATAAATTGTTCTTGACTTTAGATGTTAGTTCTACTTTATGCTTAACTTTGCTCTTCATGATGAGAGTTTTTATTTCTTTGCTGATTGATGTCGTTTCTAATATGAGTCAGAAGAAGTATTGACAAAAGAACCACCAAGGCAGAGCTGATATAAATCATTAATAATGAAATGTGGAGATAAAATGTTAAAAACATGGTAAAAGTGTGCAAACTACTAAAGTAGTTTTATGAGCTCTGCCTTGGTGGTTCTGCTTTCGATATTTCTTCTGACTTGGATTATTTGTTCTTCAGCAGGACTTTTGGTTTCCTCCATGCTGTTTGTTGAATTCATAGTTTTTAATATGGGCAGATTTTCATATACTATAGATTCTTAGACGTTTCCTCTTATTGGAAAGCCTATTTATACTCCAGTGCAGTTGTTCTAGTAGGGACTACCAGTTCTAAACACATTTCCTTCTTTAATTTTTACAAATATTCAGGGTTTGTAACACTATGATAGGAATGGATGCCATTCCTATGTTCAGGTTTGATTATATTTCAAGAAATTAGTATTTCTTCTATCTTTTATGTTTGCACCCTCAATGTATTCAAAACCATCGCCTTCTATAGTTCATATGAAATTGCACATATTGGTAGCATAGTTAAATGTGTTTGAAAATTGCATTTTAATACCCTTGTTACTCCTACTAGTGTTCAAACTATATGGACATCCTCATGCCAGACCGCCCTGATTTTTGTTTGCATATTCTAGTATTTAAATGATGTTACATCTCTCATTGCACCAGACTCTATAATCGCTTGGAGTAGCTTCTGTTTTTTTTCTCCAACTACTATATCCAGTTTTCTTGTTTTTGCTTTCTTGACTGTTGGCATTGGATGAGCTGATGTGAGCAGAATGTCTTCATTTTCATTCATTCGTTGTGGGTCATGTTTCCAGTGTTTGTCGTATACTTATTTGCTGTAGTGTTTGCACAATCTCCGATGTAATTTCAGCACAAAGACCCTCAACCATGAGTATATCACAACCAGCAACAAGACATACAACTGTCTAGTTCTGCACTACAGAGCCAGTTTTTGTCTATAAATTCCACTGTTTCTATATAGTTTGAAAAACAGCATGCATATGCTCTACTATTATGAGCTGCCACTATTAAGCTTTCCGCTTCTGTTTCAGTTTCACATTTCCTTATCTATTCATAAATTCACATTTTGATCAACAAGTAGTTGTTACAGCAGTTCTCTATACTTGCAACTATTGTTGTTGGGCTTTCTAGTTTACTTTCTATTCTTTTCTGTATTTATGTTCTTTATATAATTTCTCTTGTTTTTTCACTTTATGTTGTCACATGCTTTCTGTAGACATCAGGTTTGGTTTTAATTCATGCTCCTTATATGCAATGTTTCTACTAATCTGAACAGAAACATCATCTTAAACTTATTTCTATTATGGTTTAGATGTTTCACTATGTTAGATCTAATGATGTCAACAAATATGTATTCAGTCTTATACGTATAGTTATTTTCAAGGATACCTATACCTCCTTCAGATCAAGGGATACATAAACATGCCAGTATTTTTGTAGATCATTTGATAAGCATGAAACATTTATCTTGTTTTCTTGTCCTACTGATCCAATACTTTTTTATGAACAATGAATTGAAACAAAGCTCTAAGTTAGAACAGGAAAAACAAGCTGATTTATGATGTGATCATTATTCCTAGATGGCAATGTAGTTTTCAACATTCATTTTAATCTGGTTGCTGTTAGTCATTACTAACTCACAAAATCAAACAATATATCCATGACTTTGCAACCAGCTTTATTAGCATCCAGTAGATAACATTACAATGTAATACAAATACCAAACTTTGGCAGTGTGGTAGAGCACTCACCTAAATGAAACACTCATTATATTCGCATATGCATTATCAAATCAGGCAGCATGGTATATCCTCACCAACCAACAGTAGCAGGGTCCTAACACTCACTAACTACAACCACTACAACTCAAGCAGCACAATACCTCTCCCTTGACCCACAAAAGTAAAAAAAAGTGAACCCCCAAAGGGGAGTGGGAAGAAAGGCCCTACTACCCTGTCCAAATGGGCTGGCTCATCTTCTACCCAACCTCATCCACATAAAATAGTGAAGGCTGAGCATGAGGGCAATTGAGATATATGGTGACAAGAGAATGAACATCCTGTTGTAACCTAATATTTCAAACCCACTTGCCATCTCTTCCCCGCCCTATCGCATGACTCTAATTTAACCATTTCTTTCTGAATCTACCTCATTTTTGCAAGGGAAACTACTTTTCTTGTTAGACTTACTAACTCACAAAAGTAAACACATAAATGACTTTGCAATCCACTTTATTAACATCCATTCTCTAATTTTACAACATAACACAAATACAAAACTTTGGCCAAATGGTAGACTGCTCAACTACATTAAAACTTCTTATATAATGTTAACAACACATCTGATCAAATTAGGCAGCATGGTATACCACTCAACAGTTGTAGCAGCATCCTAATGCTCCCTAACTGCAACCACAACTCCTCATAAACCATAATACCACTCACTTGACCAACAAGATGAACAAGATGTGAACCTCAAAAGGGGAGGTGTCCTACTACCTGGTCCAAATAGGCTGGCCCTTCTTTCACCAACAAGGCTGCCTTGCAACCTGTTTTCCCCATTTACAATTCCAACTATACTCATTCTCCATTATGTCCCACAAAAATACCCAATATACCCTACACAAATAAAGACAATTGATTATTAAAACTGTCCAAATCAACAACAATAAGGTGTCCCCCATCACTATAGAACCATATACAGTCCCATCTGCAAAATCCCACTGGTCTAGTGCCACAAATGCTAGGATAAAATTGCACTAGCTATCCTATGATTAAAAGAAAATTTCTAGAAATGGACTTCTAGGATGGGTGCACACTGATTAACAGCTTAACTTCAGCTCTCCCAGTTTGAAAAAAAACTGAGAGATAAGGACCAGGAACTCTGCCACTTTTAGTAAATTCAGTTACTAGCTAGTAAATACAAGAAAAGATGAAGAGAAAACACTGACTGATAAGAATCCTGCAACTGTTCTACAAAAAGAAGTTCATGCTCCATCTTTGGTTCAAGTCATGGCTTCCAGTATTCTAGAGGAAAAATAAGTCAGACTTACTTGCTCAGGGTTGATTAAAGTAAACAAAACATTGAAGGAGTATAGCAATTCAAATAACAGTAGGCTGGAAAAATGGAAGAACCTTTAAACAGATATTCAGATGAGCTGATAAAACTACAAAACAAAAATCAGATTTCACTGTACACCAGGTAGAAGAGAAGCAAATTTATTGCAGCAATCAAGGAATTGGAGAGAAAGCTGTGAGATTCAAGCTACTACAGCCACCTGTCTTCAGAATAAATTTTACTTCAGGGTCAAGGTAAGTTTGTGATGGAGAACAGGCCATGCAGGAAATGCAAAAGTTTGTTTAACAAAAATAAACCATCAAGTGGAAAGGTACTCTGCTTATCATTCCTTTGCTATTAAAGATCATAGAGAGGCTTTGCCAGTGAAACCTTTTCCAATGTTTCAAAGGACAATGCTTGAAAGACAGAGAAAATCACAGCAGTTGACTAGAAAAATTGTGAGTACCTTGGAATTGAACTAGAATCTGAAGTTGGGCTGTAGATAAACAGGAAGAAGACCAGAAATATGGAATTAGTGAATCAGTGTGAGATTGCAAAGCACCAACTTCATTTGTGAAATATGGCTTTACAAGAAAAAGTGGAAAGAATGGACTTTGTTGAATTTGTTAATCTTGTGGAGGACTAAAAGGCTTTTGCCCTACCTCCTGTCATTAATGTTTGGAAGGACAATAAGGGGAAGGGAAGAAGAATGAAGAAGGTAGCAGTAAGTAAAACAATTTCTGTTCTTAACAGTATTTCTATAAAATATTTCATAATATATATTTCATGTTGGGTTCCCTTCAGAATTTCGAATTCCCAAAACCTCAAATTGCATGAGATCATATGATCAAAGTTTTAGAACTTTGAAATTCTGAACAGAGATCTGCATACAGCACTGAACAGGAAATTCTCCCTTTTCCTCATTGTAGTGCGATCTCAGACTTGGTATACTTAAATAGCGAGGGGTATGGGGTGCAGGCCCCCTGCAAAAACATTGAGGAACATGGTTTTGTGTTCCTTTTAGATTTACTTCAGAGTTTCAAAGTTTTAAAACTTCGATCATATAGTCTCAAGCATATGAAATCACTTACCTACTTCATCTTGCCTTGTGCTAGTAAGTGAACAGGGAATAGTAAATCTTTAGATTAGTCATGAAAATATAGTGAGATTAGTTAAGTACTGTTTTTCTGTATCTGTGCAAATCTATTTATCTGCTATTATTTTAATATTTCCTGTGGTTGAAATTCTGGTGTTTATTGTGAATAGATATTTAGTATTGTCATGTTCTTTTATTACTTAGTATTAAATATAGTTAAACATTTCATTGTGGTTGGTCCTTCAGAGAATATTTTAAACTTTCAGAGTACTCATATCTGTTTGTTGACTCTGTGGCCACTTTAGAAACCCTTACTTCATTGGTCAAACTGCCATTTATATTAATATTAATTTCCCTCATTATAATTGGGTACCCTTGTAAGAAGAGTAGCTGGCTTGGGAGTGTCTGGAGCAGTAACTATCTTGTAGTCTGGGCAGAATGGGACATAACTAGAAAACCTGTGCCAGCCTTTCCTAGGTGTGTGTGTGTGTGTGTGTGTGTGTGTGTGTGTGTGTGTGTGTGTGTGTGTGTAAATCAAATCTCAGAATGTGTGTATCAGCCACTTGGATCAGGGACACAAAGCACTGGTTTCACAGAGAGAGAGAGTGGTGGAGAACATGACTTGGACACTCAGCTAAGGAGTCTACAGCTGTGCCAATGGGGAACTTTACTGGTGACCTTGGGAGTGACAGAGAGAGAGACCCAGACCCTGAGCTGAGTGTGTTTGCTGTGTACTCTAAAGGGAAACTATGCTTGATGCAGAGAGCTGCATCTGGAAATACTAGGTGTATTGTAGTGTATATGTAGTGAATGTCCCTCTACAGTGTCAGTGATGAGGATTCAGGCTCCTTGATTACTGGCCCAGAGAGGAGATGTCACATAGTAATAAATGTTCAGCATGACTTTAGAATCCTGCAGCTGAGGAATACATTTTTTATTATGTTTCAATGGAGATGAGCTGATATAGAGCAATAAAAAGCCAGAGCACTGGTTTCTATAAGATAAAAGTTAATGTTTTCTGAAAGTATGCAAATTGTTTTTTCACATGTGGGAAGGGAATAAAGCTGAAGCAGGAACAGATAGCAATTAGTGTCAGTAGGAGTCCACATGCTAACACACATCTTAGCACTGATAACCTTAACTTTAGGTCAGATAATGCCTGTTTGTGTAGCTATCTATTTGGGACAATTGTTCCAATTAAGTTAAACTTCATTACTTAAAGATGTACATAGTTTTGTGTGTTTGTGGTTAATAGGTTATGGGGGTGTTCAGTGGTGTGTTGGTTGTTTGTCTGAGGGATTTCATTTAAAGACAAAGTGTTGTAAAATGTGATATAGTTTCAAATGGAGAAGGCAAGAAACAATTGTATAAAAGATAACATGCAAAACAGTAGTGGGTACATATACCACAAAAGCTGGAAATGGACATCTAAAAAGCTGTCATGTATAATAGGTGGGAATGCTAACCTTTTGTCATAATTGCAACACTTTCTATATTGCCTTAGAATGTGTATTGAATTATACCAAGAAATTCAGAGTGCAAAAAGCAATGTTATAGGGGATTTCAGGGTGGATTTTCAGCAGAGTATTGGGGACAAAGAAAAAGAGGAGTAATTATATTAGTAGTTAAGGGAGCTCCAACAGCAATACTGACATGTATTTATATTTCACCTAAAACTGCTATTATAGAGACTAAGAACATTGGGGAAAATTATCAGCTTTCAGCAGGAGATATTACTTATAAATGGAGACTGGAACTTTATTTACAAATGTGAGGATGTATTTGGGGGGCCTAGAAGGGAAAATATAATAAAAGAAGGTAGATTTTTGAAGAAATTTCTGAAGATAATTGGTGTGGAAGACATGAATTCAGTAGTAAGAACACGGAGTGAATTTAAATATTATTATGTACGGTACAATAATTAGACTAGACTAGACAGAAATTATATTTCAGAGGAACATGTACATTTAGTTGAAAGTTTCAACACACTAATAATTATTTCAGATGAGGCACAAACAGCAGCTAAGATAAAAAGTAGAACAATGAAATAAGAATGAGGATTGGCACTTCCCCATCTATCTGTTAAAAAGAGAGGAATTTAAGGAGTGTATAGTGGAAATTATTTGAGAATTATTAGGGAAGACTAAAGTTTCTTAAGAAAATATCACTAGTGAGTAGGATAAAATGAAAGTGGAATTTAAAAATAGGGTAGAAATAAAAGAAAAAGAATATGGTTAAGAACCAACAATAATTATTCAGAGGATCTGGCAAAGGTTAAAGTATTGCAGAATAAAAGAAATCTCATAGAACAAGAAGATGCAAAACTACAGAGTACTAAAGAGAAGATAAGGGAGTATTTGTATGATATGCATGAGTTTAGAAAAAATGCTGTTAAGCAACTGTTTTTGATAATTTCAGATCACAAAAACTTTCAGCACAATGACTTAGGTAACATAAAGTAGAAAGGGTTGTTGCTAAACTTAGGAAGCCTACAACAAGAAAAATAACCAGAGATCCTGTAGAAGTATTAGAGGTATTTTGAAAGTTTTATGAAAATCTGTACAAAGCAGAGATGTGGAAATCAAAAAAAGCACAAATGTTAATATTTATTGAAGATTAAATAGGCCTAGGTTAGAGATAGATGAGGCTCAACAATGAAAAGTTAAGAGAGGAAGAGATGAAATAAAAATGCTGATATATAACCAATCTGTAGGAAAGTCTCCAGGAACAGATGGCATTCCAGTGGAAGTATGTAAGCTTGGAGGGAAGAAAGTGATAAAGATCTGGAAGGCTTTTAACAGTACTGTAAAAGGAGGAGAACACCAACATCCTGGAAAAAGCTGGGGGTGGCTGTAATACCTAAACAAGATAGAAACTCATCAGATACAACTTTATATAGGCCCATTTCAATTTTAAACCATGATTATAAAGTGTTTATGTCTACAATGACTAAGGGAATGGCAAAGGTATTGCCAACATTGATAGATATGGATCATTGCAGTTTTGTGGAGGGGAGGAAAACATTTGGCAACATTAATATCCACAGGGAATCAGAATGTAAGAAATACTGGTAGTGTTGGTGGGTTTTGATGCAGTGAATGTTGAGATTTTATGAGTAGGCAATGGAAGCATTTGTATTCCCTAATACAATAATAAGGTTAATTAGGAGGATATGTGAGGGATCAGAGGCAAAAATTAAAGTGGGAGTGTTCCTGTCTGATAATGTGTATCTGAACAGAGGAACTAGGCAGGGGTATCCCCTTTCTTGTTTGTTAATTGCTTATATATAGAACCATTGGTAAAGAGAGTTCAAGTATATAATTGGAATAGTAATTAAAAAAAGTTGGCATTATTTGCAGACAATATTATCTGTACCTGATAAAAGCAGAAAAGGACATCTCAGTGCCATGGAACATTCTGAGACAGTTTCAAGTTTTTTTTTTTTTTCAGAATATAAAATTAATGAAGATAAAACATAGGCTATAGCTGTAAACCATGTACTCATACATGAACTGGCTCAGCAATACCCATGTATATGGGGGCATGGTAAAAAGAAGTATATAGGAGTATAGGCTTAAAAAGTTTTTGTTATGACAGCTAAGTATATGTGGGAAGAGACTAAATGAAATATTATACAAAAAACGAGAAACTGGAAGTTCTTGTCTATGAATATCGATAGCAAGATACAAGCAATAAAATGTTTTTAGTTCCTTTAGTTTTATGGATGGGTCAGGCATACTTTTATCCATCAGAGGAAAAAATCTGGATAGTAATTAATAAAGAGATGAATGATTTTATCAGGGAGGAGAAGAGGGCAATAGTATAGTGGAATAAATTGACCCTTCCAGTAGAGCAATGTGGTGTAGGATCACCTAATATTAAGGGGTATTTTAGAGATACAAAGTTAAGGCTTTTATACACAACACAAGCAGAAAGCTACAATTTAAAGTGGAAAGGGATGATGATGAAGCCTGGAGGAAATTCAAGAAATAAGGAGAGAGTGGGATGTTGGATGCAAATCCTTGAGAAGAATAATGGCAGTAATGCTGAATATTATATTCATAAAGCAGCAGAAAGTATTTTGGAAACTAAGCCAACACAAGAATGGAGAAAGGAGATTATGTTAATAGGGATGACTGCAATTAGAGGTACAGAGTATAGACAAGAGTGGGCTGGAATTTGCTGTAGGAAACGGGTAAGGAATCAGGATATTGGGAACAAATAATTAGAGATGGAAAAGAAGACACTTGGACTACAGACTAGAGACTGCCTTCTCTATCATGGATTGATATCAGAGTATAGACAAAGAGAAAAGAATGGGAGAATCCTAAGTGAAAGGCAGGTATTGGTAGAGTTTTTAGTTGAAGCTAGAAGAGAAGCTGGTGTTGAAAAAGGATAATTAGAAGGGTATGCAAAATATTGCACAATAACTGTAAGAATCAATTAGAGGAGGTTAAAAGAGAGTGGGGAGAGAGGGACTGGATAAGAAATTCACAAAGAAACAGATGGGCACCATATGTATGACTCCTAAATATGCAACAGTCTAGAGGATTTAGGATTTTTACTTGAAAGTGATGCATAGGTATTGTTGTACCCCAAGCAGGCTCCAAAGAATTTTTCCTCAGGTGCATGGCACATGTTGGAAGTGTGATAGGGAAGAAAAAGGTAACTTGGAACATATGTGCTGGGTGTGTTATGAGTTGTCAGACTTGAAAAATCCCTTACACGTATTCTGTCAGAAGAACTTGGTGAGCAAATGGGTGTAACTAACGAAATTAGTTTTTTTTAACTGGGATGAAGGAACTTAATTCCCTAAAAACAGTGAGGCCTTTTTAAGTTTAATTATGGCTGCCAAAAAAGCAATTACTGGACAATGGAAATCAAAGTTTAAACCAACTGTATATGAAGCAGTGAATATTGTAACACAGATAAAAAAACAAAGTTTTATCTTTTTTGAACTCTCTTCTCTATGAATGAAGACCTGTGGCATCCCCTGGCAGTGCATGCTATCCCATATTGACCTACCCACTTTTCACCACAGGCAGACTGAGCTGGTTAAGGAATTCCCTCTCCTGCTTGAAAGAATGCATCTCCCAGCTACAACACTCCCAGGGCCCCTACACTGAACAGAGCTAAAGTATGCTTTTCTAAGGTTTCATGCCCTACTTGTGATATCTTGCTGTAAATTACAGAAATCTGTAAATATGTCTCTATAGTGTGCATACCACCAAGGGTTAGAATTAAGTCAGGGTTTCACCAGTCCCTGTATTTAGACACCTAATAAAATATTTGCTTCCTCTGATTGACTTGCAATATCACTTAACACCGGCATTTGCTTTTTCTTTATCCGTGTAGCGAGTTGCTCCATGCTGAAGAACACCAGTTCTACCCATGGTTTAAATCTTCGTATATTTGTAGCAAAACTCTACTTCAATTTCTCCCCTCCTTCACCCCTTTCTAACATGTACGTCTAGTATCCCAAGCTCCTATCTATCCTTTTTCTCCTACCTGAACCTTCTTTGTACTGAACTCTTTTTCTTTCTGTCGCCATCCCCTCTAAAATAGTTGTAAAACCTTTATTTAATTCCTTACCTATAGACTGCAGAACTCCATTCCTCACTGATTGTTTTCTTTTTCATGTGATTTACACCCATGATGGTGGGACTTGCTATTTTCCTATATGGCACTTTCCCTAGTATTAGAATTTGCATCTCACCAGCCTCTGCCTTCCCATGACCCTTTGCAGCCTTTAAAACCATTTTGCATGACTTAGCACCATTTTTGAACTCCATTCTCTATGCGTGAAGACCTGCAATGTCCTCTGCCAGAGCACACTCTATCCCATCATGACCTAGTAGGTTCATAGGTTCATAGGTAGGTACTAGGCTATCTGCCTGAAGGCATTTATAAGCCTAGCCAGAATGTGTTGACTTTCGCCACCCCCTTAGATTAGTTCCCTGTGTCTCTGTCCAGCAGAGCCACTGAGGTGATCCCCGGGGTAAACTTTCTGTTTCCCATCCACTCGTCAATGTTTCTCTTGAAGAATGCTAGTGAGGAGCTCTGCATAATGTAGATTGGAATCTTGTTCCAAAGCATGGGAAGTCTCTGGGACAGGAATCTATCCCTCCAGCACGTCCTATTTATTGTTGTGGTGAGGTTTAGATCCCTAGAACATATGACTTGAGGGGATAAGGTTTTCTTTAGGTGGAGCATGTCCATCAATTCTGGGCTAGACATGGCCTTGTATGTCAGGCAGAGATCACCTCTGAGCAGGTGGTATGCAACAGAGTACAGCTGGAGTTTCTTCAGTCAAGCTGCATAGGGCATCTGTTTGAGGCCAGTGATCCTCTTGGTGAGGTACTTCTGTGGTCTTTCCAGCTGTTTCAGGTGTCTTGTAAGGTACATCCCAAATGGGACATTGTACTCTATGATGGGTCTAATGAGTGATGAGAAGATGGGCACAATGACCTCTTTTGATCTGTATGCAAACCCTTTTGTGATTAGGTGGGCCACATAGAAGGATTTTCTAACCACTTTGACAATGTGATTATCAAAGGAGAGATTACTATCTACTTGGGTCCCCAGATCCCTTATTATGTCTTCTGTATTTAGGGGAATACCACCTATGTGGTAGTTTGTGGGTACTTTGTTATTTCCAAAGGGAATAACTATGCACATTTTGGAATTTAGCTTGAGGCCATGATTTTGACAGCAGGTATCCATCTCAGTGAGAACCTTTTGGAGGATGTCTGTGTCAGCCGGTGAGTCAATTATAGCCCCTAGTTTGCAGTTGTCTGTGAACTTGGTCAGCCATAGTCCTCCTGTGCTTATCTGTACCTCTGAGAATTATATGCTGAACAGGAGGGTCCTAGGACTGAGCCCTGGGCAATGCCACTTGTAACCAGTTTAGAGTCAGACCTAACTCTCAACATGTGGGTTCTGTCCATGAGCCAATTGGCAACCCATCTTGTGACATAGGGGTTTAAGTTCAGGCTGGTGAGCTTGTCTGTAATACCAGAATGGGAAATGGTATTGAAGTCCTTTGTGAGGTCAAAGTCGGCTGCGTGTACCACCTTTCCCTCGTCTATAGCCTTGGTAACTGTCTCAAAAAAGTTCACCAGGTTTAGGAGGCATGATCTGCCCTTAACAAAGCTGAACTGGGTAGGGTCCAGTGTTTGGAGATTCCCAATGTCTCTGTTAATGAGTTTCATGATGATGCACTCCATAGCCTTGCAGACCAAGCTAGCCGGGCTTATAGGGTGATAGTTCCTGGGGTCTGTTGTGGCTCCACCTTTATGGAGTGGAATAACCATTGCTGTGCACCACTCTATGGGTATGTAGCCTGTAGAGAGGCTGAGTTTGAACAGTGTGTTTAGGTGAGGGGTTAGTTCATCTTTGAGCTTGTGTAGGATGCAGCCTGGGACACCATCCGGTCCCATTGATGCTGTGTTTTTGACTTTGGAGAAGGCTATTTTAACCTGAGTGTGATTTCAGGGGCTCTACATTCTTCTGGTATGGTTATGGGCCCTTTTGGGGGTGAGAGGGGGGTGAAGTTTGCACGAAACCTGTCTGCCAGGATGTTGGCAATATCGGTTGGTTCAGTGTATTTTGTGCCATTCTGCACTAACTCTGAGCAGATTTGGGCATTGCAACTTAGATTCTTGACATAGCTAAATAATGCCTTGTGGTTATCTTTGGAGTCCTTTGCAAGTATTCTTTCAAAGCACGCCTTGGACGATTTTATGAGGGATCTTAGTTTCTTGCTGATACTGATCAGGGATGTCTTCCCTTCTTGGGATTTTACTCTTTTCTGTACTAGTTTCATCCTTCTATTGTATAGCTTGTTTATGGCAGGGGTCCACCAGACTGGTTTCCTTTTCTTGGAGGAGTGAGTCTTGGTTTTGCTTGGGATAACACAATCCTTGCATTCTTGTACATGTCCGTAGCATGCATTTTTAAAGTATTTTTCAGCTTGGACAGCGTTATCCTTTATCATGGGGGTTTTGATACTTTCCACCTTCGTCTTAAGTAACGTGAAGTTTGCTTTTGAAAAGTTTTTCACTGTGGTTTCCTTGTCCAGGCATGGATATCCAAAGTGATTTGTTTATGGTCAGATCTAACCAGCAAGGGGTTGACCTCTGGTGTGGAACACTGGTCACCCATGTTGGTGATGACCAGGTCCAATATGTTGTCACCTCTGGTGGGAGTGTTGACCAATTGAACCAGGGCATTTGAGTTTATAAATTCTAGGAAATGTTGGGCAAGGGAGTTAGTACTTGAGTAGTTCTCCCATTTAATGCTTGGGTATTTGAAATCACCAATATTAGGGTGTTTGGAAGGACCTTTATGTTTCCCAGTGTTTCCAGAAACGTGGAATGGGGGTCCTGGAACATGGTAGGTGATCTGTAGCAAGTTACAATTTGAATTGCAGGTTTGCCCATTGTTAGTTGCACATGGATAATCTCTGAAGCATCGTGCTGTGTCACTGACCCGGAGGTGTGGGTATTCTTGATGAATATGGATACTCCCCCACCTTTTATATTTTGGTCTGGGTTCTGTGGCCGAAATGTATGGCATGAGTTGTAGCCTGGTAGTGCTGGGGTGCTCTCTGGAGCCTTAAACCAGGTTTCTGTTACTGCACATATATCGATTTTCTCCATACTGAGGAGTGCCTCGAGTGCATGCATTTTGAGGTTTAGACTTCTGGCATTGAGTAGTATTACCCTCAGATTTTTGTTACTTGTGCTGTTTATGGCGATGGGTTTGTCTTTTGAGCCTTGCCTAAAAAAGGCACTATGGGGGTGGCAAGAACCTTGGCCAGTATTCGAAAGCCTAAGGGTGACAGGTGCAAGCCATCTCTAGCAAAACTGTGGGGCTTATCAAACATGTCATCCCAGGCAGACAGACACTGGATCCCCTTTGAATGGCACCAGAAACTTAGCCAGTTGTTGAAATTGATAATTTTTTATTTATACCATGGTATCATTCTTGGTGAGGGCAGGATGCTACTCAGGGTCAGGGTCATACCGGCCATGGCTACATGATCAGAGAGCTCTTCCATGTCTCTTTTCATGTAGTCCAGGGAGGTATGGCTCAGGTCATTCACACCAACATGGTCAATTACAAAGTCATATTTGTACTTGTTCTGGAGTGACCAGAGTGCTTGTGTTATGTGTTGGATCCTGGCACCCAACAGGCAGCTAGCAGTAACCCTCTCCTTATTCAGCCTAGTGAGTGGGACATGAGTGTGGCTGACTATAGAGTCACCTATTACTTGTATGTTGGGTATGTTATTTTGCCTTGAGGGCTGTGATTGCTTGTCCCCCTGGTTTTGTGAAGCATGTGTTTCATGGTTTGTGTTGGGGGAGGGGTGGAGGTTGCTTGGATGTTTGCTTTGGAGGGCTCTGTTGCTTTTACAGAGTTTTATTTAGAGCCTCCGAGTATGTTTTCATGTATTTACATGTGTTTTTTGCTGGTGCTGGCTTAATGGGTCTATGTGAGACTGGTGGTGTGATGCCAGTATTTCCCTTCTTCTCTTGACTGTCTGATCCAGTCTTGGGTTGAGAGAGCTTAGCCTCCAGTTTGGCTGTATAATTGCATCTGTCGCATGTATTAATGTTTGGTAGTAGGAGTAGAGGGTTGTCTGTGTACATGAGGCAGTTGTAACATTGCCTCAAAATGTCCAGATTCACCAGTTGGACTGGAGAGTACACCTGAAACCACCCTTTGGACATGCCTGGATAGGTACAGTAAACTGTTTTACTGAATGGCTGGTAAGGTCAAATAGACAGCCTTGTCCTTCTGTAGTGCTAGGGTTTATAAGTGCTTGCTATGAGTTTTGAGCAATTGCCAGGCTGAGAAATGAATAGTAAGCAACTTATTGTTTCTGCCTGTTTTCCAGATGCCATTTTGTCTATTTTTATTTTTATTTCAGCTGCTGGATTATACCTCATAAAGGACTCCCTAGTGTTCACTGCTTTTATGTCCAGGACGGAATATTGTGTTACCATATGCTACTGGCTTGATGTTCATACATCCACTTGCGCAATAAGTGCAATAATGGTTGTTATTTGCTTATGGTGTTGCACTTTAAGCTACTAAGAGAAACACCACCTGTGGACTTTCTCCTTCTATGAAGTTTAATTGCTTTTCCTATTTTGCCTTGTTTTAATTGTTATTAGCTATGTTGCACAAGTTATTACAAACTACAGTGTGCCTCTTGTTATTCCCCAGTTACATGGTATAAGCTTTGACTGTGCAACTCTGCATAAAATATTTCTTACGGCTGCTTACCATATTTCCCACCCTACATGTTTTTACAATGCTATAGGAGTTCTTTATATTGTGACCATTCTGGCTGTTTGCTTGACTAAGCAAGGAATTCCTTCCATACTCTATAATTCTGTGCACACACTCTTTGTTTTACTCCATAACCCTATGGCTAACAACTGCATGGACTATACATTTAACATAACTACACTGTCCTATTTCACTTTTAGCGACAGCACCGCCACAATCCTTAAACTTATATTAATTATTAGATATTTCTGGTGGTCGATGTCTCAATGTGCTATTTTCAAACACAGTATTACTATTATTTTTGCAATTGTTCTAACACTAGATTTCTGTTTGCGACCATTGAGCCACAGACTTATCATTATATACGTAATACTCATTGTTAACAAGAATACTCCATACTGTGTTTAAGTAATTATAAGTACATTATACCTATTATTATTAGGTATTATTATACCTGTCCTTTGCTAGCTTATACCTACTGCAAGGTGATAATAACACTCCTCCAATACCTTAATTATACCTAATATTGACTTATAAAGAGGAAACTTGGTCAGCAAAGCTGATTTACTTGAATAATGCTGAGTGTGTACTTGAAACCTACTGTGGTAAATTCAAATGATGTATTATAATCATAGTCTGCCTGTATCTATCTTTGCTGTATTCACATGTAACTGTGTTATACTTTCTCTGTTTTTTCTCTTCCAGCCCACTTTTCACCTCAGGCAGACTGAGCAAGCAATTCCCTCTCCAGCTTGAAAAACTGCATCTCCCAGCAATAACACTCTCAGGGTCCCTACACTGAACAGAGCTAAATTATGCCTGTCTAAGGTTTCACACCCTACTTGGGATATCTTGCTGTAAATTACATAAATCTGTAAAAATCTCTCTATAGCATGAACACTGCCAAGGGTTAGAATTAAGTTGCGATTTCACCAGCACACCTTTTAGACATTTAAGTATAATATTTACATCCTCTGCTTGATTTGCGATATTGCCTAACACCAACATTTTCTTTATCTGTGCAGTGAGTTGCTCCATGCTTAAGACCCCTGTTTCTGCCTGTAGTTTAAACTTCTAATATCTGTAACAAACCTGTACTCCAAATTCTCTCCTCCTTCACCCCTTTCTAACATGCCCACCTAGTATCCCCAACTCTTGTCTATCCCTTTTCCCCTAGCATAACCTTCTTTGTACTGAACTCTTTTTCTTTCTTACTCCCTCTCCTCTGCAACAGTTGCAAAAGCTCTATTTGGCTCCTTACCTTTAGATTGAAGAACTCCACTTCTTACTGATTGTTTACTTTTTCTTGTGATTTTCAGCTGTGACAGTGGGGACCTACTCTATTTTGTACTGCTATGCTTGGGCTTCACTTTACTCCCCTACCTACCCCCAATTCTCACCCATTTCCACCTCCTTTACATTTATAATCTCACAACCACATCACTTCCTCTAACAACTCCTCCCCTTCCCCTCCCACTTAACCAGTTGACACACTCTGCCTCTTGTTCACCACACTTCTTTCTTTTAGTTTGGTTAGCTCCCCCCCCTTCACATTTCCTTTACTCTTAAATAGACACATTAAATGTCCTATCCTTTACCTCCCCTTTCCTGTGCTTTTTTCACCATTACCCACATCCCCTCCCCTCCCTGTCACACTGTCGTCCAACTTATCCCACAACCTGCAATCATCTCGTACTCCTTCCTATCTGTCATCCATTGTAGCTCCTTTACCTCTGCCCCAAATATGATTTCTGTCTCTTTATTATTTTCTTACTACTACTAGCTCTCCTTACCTGCTATAAAACAAATGTCTCACCCATTAATCTATCACCCACTCTTACCCACCAATAACACCTTATTTATTTAACCCATCTAACTTTCTCATGCACAAATACAAATTTTTGACACCAAACTCCATCCTCACAAAACAAAGATCAATAACCTTTCTAATAAACTTAAGTCTTCTGTACAGCAAACTATCTCCAAAAATATATTCTTATGTGAAGATATTCACCCCAACCCTCTTCCCAACATCTCTCCCTTTCATGACACCATCTCCATACCTCATGCTATCACAAATTCTAAACTATCCATGAAAAGTTTAACTATCATCTGTATGAATATCCGTAGTCATCTAAACAAAATCTGCGAATTTCCTTAATGGATTGCCCATTATTCACCTGACATAATCGTTGTCACAGAAACATGGCTTAAAGCTTACATCACAGACACTAAAATTCTTCCTCCTTGCTATAATATCATCCAGGCTGATAGGATATACAAAGAAGCAGGTGGCATAGCAATACTTTACTCAAACCAAATTAACATTTTTCCACTGTCTATACCACTCCCTAATTGTTACTGTGCAGAACTCATACTAGCCAACTGAAAACTAAATAACCACAAAAAGCTATACATTGCCATTATCTATATTTCTCCAGGGAATAATATCCCCATTTTAGAAAATTTTCTCTCCTAGACCTCCAGCTATATCTTAAATGAAACTATAATTCTTGGGGATATCAATGTCGACTGGTAAACCTTGAACACTGACTTCCCTGCCTCAAGTATAAATCTTCATAGCATCAATCCACTAATTTCCACCTTTATCCACTACAGCAAATCCACCAATACTGGCTCCATCCTTGATTGGATCCTAGTATCCAGTACTAGCTTGTATCACATCCCTAAAACCCTCCCAGATTCTATCAGTGACCACCTCCCAACCCATGTTTAAAGACTTTTTCTACATCATATCACTCAATACAAATATAAAGAGTGCAGTAGTCTCATCAACTTCAACCCAGATGAGTTTATCAATATATTTGCCTATATAAATTGGTCCTTCCTCCTCAGCCTATCACTAGAGGATACCATTCTGAAATTTAACTATATATTCCTGGAAATTCTTAATTCCAAAGCTCCCGTCAGGAAAAAAAAAAAGACTTAAATCTCACCACGCACCTTGGTTTTCTCATTCCACCAGAGCCCTTATGCAAAACAGAGGTATTGCATGGAAAAAATGGTTGAAATTAAAATCCCCCAATCACCTACAAACAACTTTGCATCCTTACTAAGAAACAAGTCAATGAAGACAAAAAAAACTACTATCTAAGACCTCAAATAAACCATTAAAATAATACTAAAAACTTCTGGAACACCATGAACAAGATCCTTAACCTAGGTTCTCCCAGCATACCAAACTTATGACCAAAAATGTCCCTCTCTGAAACCACCACTAATTTCAACTCCTACTTTATAGATCCATAAACTAACTCTCAAAGATAGGTATTATTTGAGCACTTTCATTCTTTTAATGAAGTAAATACAGAACTTCCACAGAAAATAATGAGAGTTTCCTTGGCTGCCTTTTGTTGTTTTTAGGTTCTAATTTCATTTAATGTCATAGATGACATTTTAACCCCAAACAGTTGCAACCCTAACCCTACACTCCCTGTCCCACCTCTTGAAAACAAATCCACATTTTTCTCAAATTTGTCCCTACCACCTCATTAAATCTCTATTAACCAAACTAAAGCCCTGCTCTCTCTCAGCAATCTCCCAACAGAATTCCTAAAACTAGCAGCAAATCAATAGCCTACCCAATCTCCATGCTAATTAACAGATCCATTTAAGAATCTGTAATCCCTTCTATCTGGAAACAATTTTTTATTATTCCACTTCACAAAGTTGGACAATCCATAGAACTTACAAACTACAGGCCTATAACAATTCTGTTCCCTTCTCAAAAATACTCAAAAATGCATTCACAAGCAACTTCTCGGACATCTTTTAAATGGAAATATACTCACTCAACCCAACATGGTTTTCATCCCAACCACAGCACAACTACTGCCCTAATCTCCTTTACTCATACTATCATTAAAGCCAGAGAAAATAATAACCTGGTATCATCCCTTTTCCTGGACTTCTCCAAAGCCTTTAACACACTGTGTCACCCCATGCTTCTCTCTAAAATGTCTGCTCTTGGTTTCTCTAACTCTACTCTCAACTGATTTACTAGCTTCCTTTCTAACTGATGGCAGTCTTTCAATTGGCTTTCCTTCTTCTTCTACTTCCTCACTGTTAATAAGAGTGCCACGAGTTTCCATTCTTGGTACAATACTATTTAACATCTTCACTAACAGTCTTCATTCATCCTGTGCTCTGTCCTTCCTCATACAATATGCTGATGACGACACTATCATCTGCTCATCCGACAATCTTTTACACCTTCAATCCATTACCCAAAAATCCTTTAACTCTATTAGAAGTTGGCTAAAGGACAATCCACTCATACTTAACCCCCCCCCCAAAAAAAAACAAACTACTTCATTTCTCCCAAAATCTCAATCTCACCTCAAATGATAGAAGTAGCGACACACACTAAACTCCTGGGTGTCATAATTGATGATTAACTAAAATTCAATTTACATTTTCAATACTGTATCAAAAAAAAACTGATTAAAACCTTGGTATGTTCTACAGAACAAAAAAGTCCTAACCTATAACAGTAGACTGTCCTTTGCCAATACTTACCTTCTTCCCACTGTAATGTATGCATCTCCTGTTTTAACCAACTTACAATCTACCCTAAAAACAAACCTGGAGCTCTCCTACAATAAAATTGCCAGATTTGCTGCAAACCATCCCGACAATTCACACCACTGCCTATTTCTAAAATCCTTAAACTGGCATGAGCTGCCTCACCATATTTTCCTCTCTCAACTGCTCCTCACTCACTTCATAATTAACATACCTACTTCCTGCCCAGCCCTCTCATCTCTCATCACTTAATATACTCCCAAACACTCTCCCTCGAGCTCTGATCAACTCCTGTTAGAAATCTACAAGCCTAAAAGATCCATAGGTCATAGCTTATACAGCCATACAGTAGACCTGGCCTGGCCAGGAACAAAATTCCTCTAATCATCAGATCTATCCCAAATAGTCTCAAATTTAAAAAAGCATTACAAGAAAGACTCCCTAGCTCTTAGTTCTGCTCCTGCCTTAATGCTGCCCAACCTTCAGTTAACCTTTTCCCCTCTTCCCTCTTCTAATCCCGCCTAACTGACAACTAACTTTTTCCTCTCTTCCACAACTTTATTGTTCTACTGACTTCTTTCACTTTTGCCCCTCACCTGTATATTCTGTCAGTATTTTCCTACCAATTCTATCACCCATCGCTAATCTTACACCACTTTTTTGCCCTGTAATATAATGTTTCTTTCCTGAGCTATTCTAGGGTCTTTATCACAATGTCAAAGATGCATTACTTTGAATGTGTCTTTATCAAACCCATAAAGATGAAAACTGAAAATAGAGAAACTACATATGAGTGAAGAAATCGCTTGTCCAAAAAAAATATATATATCACTACACACAAAACAAAGTGGGGCGGCTTCACTCCCCACACCCCCAACGTGGGGGGCTGTGCCCCCCACACCCACCCTAACTAAATATACCAACTCTGAGATTGTACTACAGTTTACAAAACAGCAAACTACCGGAGGCAGGCAAGTGATTTCTTTTCCAGGGAAAGAAATCGCTCATATGCCCCTTTGCTGTTTTCAGTTTTCGTTATTTTAAGTTTGACGAAGACGCATTCAAAATTATGCATCTTCAACGACCTAATAGGAACCCGCTATTCTATCCATTCTGAGTCTACCTTATTATTTCACATAATTATCTATCAGCAGTAAGTTCAACTGTCACAGTGAATTTGCTTTTAAGTTCTATGTTTTCCGTGTATATTGCTTATGTCTTACTGTTTTTTTTTATTTTACCCAGCTAGCAGATGTTAAAATGTACTGAGTGCTAACTTTATATCCTTGTTAGACTTCATATTTAGTTTTTATGTATGGAGCTTTTATCCACAGGCCTTCACTGAAAAAGGACCCCTGCCCAGTCGGACTTATCACGGTTAACAAATGGCAAAATAAAATAAAATAAGCGGGAGCTTTAAAAAAAAAGGGTAGGAGGGAATTACATAATCAAAAATGGAAATTGTGGGAACAGTACACGCAGTAAAATGTTTTGCAGGATGAATGAGGTTTAAGGGAAGACAGGAATCGATCAACTTTTGTAGTGTTGGAAAAATTTAAGTGTACAGAACAATATATGTGATGTATAAAGTTTGTAACTGTGAACATGTTAATATGGTTTGTTTTCTTTACTATAAAATTAAGTTTGCCTGTGTCACAAGTGATAATTCAAAAAAAGTGTTAAAAAAAATAAATTTTCTAGTAACCTTCAATGCTTGAACTTAGCTGCTATCTTCCACGCCAACTTTGGGATTACTGGGGATTATTGCTGACCGTATCACAATTGCTCCTGGAATTCTTTGACAAACAGCTAACAAATCCTTTATTAACAAAGTTAGCAATTTCCTGTTCAGTATAACTCCAATATCATTGCTTCCAAAATGTATAACTATACCAAATGGGTCACCATATTGCTTTTATGCCTCTTCCAGAGCTGACAACAACTGACACCATTTCATACAATTGGATTTACTACTGTGCTGAATCCAAATCCACGTTTCAACCTCTATGTCTCACCTTTGCTGTTTTAGCTGTCCAGTAAACAAGAGTGTCTTATCACAACTACTATAAATTTTATTAACTAAAACAGAATCACATAGTTAATAATCAACCTCAGCATCCCCAACTACCCTACCTAATGTAACCCAAAAATGTCCTAGAATGCCATCTTCCAGTCCTGTTAATCGCATCCATGGAACACCCTTCATTTGATAAATGAGATGACCTCCCCTATCCTAAAAGAATGAGTGGCATAGCTGTCCCTAATAATACCCTGCACATCTTTGGCTTTTCAGATCCAAATAAAAAAGGTCCTAGTATCTATCTGCTTTCTACAACCTTCAGGGAAAACTAACCATGACTTGCTACAAATCTCTCATCATATCATTCCCCAGAGCACAAGACAGAACATTCCACATTCTTGTACAGAACTAACTGCCTACCATTCCCCACCTGATCATTCTTTGATCTTTTAACCAAATCAGTACTCCCACTGGATAACTTTTACATGTCTCCAATTCAGGCTACCTAACATTTCAATTACCTGAAAAGCCCTAGTGTACATAAAAAAAACATGATAAAGAAGCCCACAGTACGCAATCAAAATAACAATGAGAAACATTATGCAGTCCCTCTAGTAGCAATGGCAACATATGCTTACCAGATGATAATCTACTATCAATCAATGTAGGCTGAACTCTCTCACACTCTTTCAAAATCCTCAATAACATCCAATTCTTGATAAAAGTCTTAACCCCAGATAACTTAGCCATGACACCCAAAGTTAGCAAGTGTACCCTAACAGTCCTAACCACATCACTTAACTTCCATCTCTCAACTAAATATCTCATCACTAGTTGAGCCAACCACATCAGCAACTCTTTAACAAAATGCTTTGAAACTGTAAGAATCTTATCATATGCCTTCTTTGCTGCCTGAGACCACAACTATTGTATCAGTCAACTTGCCTCACTTATCCAATTACCTGTACCACCTTGGACAAAATTGCTAATACTTACCTGAACTCCAATTGCCAGTTTCTAAAACTTGTGAAACTGAAAGTGGGAAAGACAATTAGCCAAAACATTAAAATAACCAGGAAAAAGAAAGATTAATATTCAAATAATACAGCACAATCTTCCTCCAAAGCCCTTGCAGCAATTTAGATCTTGAGGTCTTCTTTGTCAACACCTGCACTACTGCCAAATTATCACAGAGAAACACTACTTTCCTGTTCCAACATTCTGACTCCCAAATTAGCAACGATGCCCAAATTGGAATTAATTCTAAAAAGGTCCACTCAACTGGCCACCATTCAGCAAACCACATCCCTTTGAAGTATGCACCTAGACCCAGACCACTGGCTACATCTGCAAACTAATCCAAATCTGGTGACTATCCTCAGTCCCTTTACCAACAATACACTCCATTAAAGTGCTGGAGAAACTCCTACCATATGGACATGCCTTTCTTGACCTGCTTGTTTGTCTTCACCCAATGATCCTTCTGCCTGATTTCAACCAACAGTTAGCCTAAGACTTGGTCTCACTACCTGGTATGAAAATTATGCCACCCTAAAACTTCCATAATCTCTTTAATTCTGATATTGTCTTTGATAACCAATGCCTCCACCTTCCCTCTCACATTTTTTACCTTGTCATATGGCACCCTGAACACCTCCACTTCTGCATCAACCTCCTGACACAAAAAGGAAAGTGCCTTAGCAGGACCTTCCTGTTTCTCCTTAACCAGTGACACCCACAGTTCTGTACACAATTCCACACAATTGCTCAGACAACCACATGCCTGCTTCTATCACCTTTTCCCCTACTCTACTACTAAAAAATCATCCAAATAATGAATGGCAGCCATACACTCTACCTTTTGCTGTCACAGTCAGTGCAATGCTGTGCTGAACTTCTCAAAAGTAGCACAAGCAACAGCATAGCCCATAAGCATTGCCTTGTCAAAAATACAATTTACCATTCAACTGCATACCTAAAATCAGCCTATCTTGCTCCCTTACTTGGAACAATCAGAATACTGATTCTATGTCGTACTTTGGCAACCAAGGACCCTTGAATGAGCTAATCACCCACACCGCTTCATCTAGTGATGCATTCTGCACACTTGCCTCTCCTCTATCAATATGGGCATTAAGAGAGTCACCTTCTGGAAATGACAACTGATGTCTGAGGCAAAAATCCCCGGAAGATTTCTTAAGTACTAAATCTAGTGGGGATACATGAAATGCAGCAAATAGATATGCATCAAAGGGACCTAATAACCTGGCCACTGCCAGCTCTTTGGCTAACAAAGCCAGAGCCACATTTTCTCTACTCAACACTGACTTCAAATTCTTACACATTTTATTTGAACCCTTCACCTAAGGCTTAACTGAAAAAAACAAAAAACTAAACCTTCGACAAGCTCCTGCTTCACCAGTTTATCAGGTAAATGGACAGAATCAACCTACTCAGATTAACAGGTAAACACTCCGGCTCTTCAGCCAGTTCCAGCATGGAATGGTGGCCCCACCTTACTGCCCTTAAACTGCCTCTACCTCTTGCCCCCACATCACTATTTGTCCCTACTCCAGTAAAGTCACCTCTAAGTGTTCCTGACATACCCTTTTTCCAACATTTATTATTCGGATGTTGACCACCACGTTGAATACAGATATGCAGAAATATACATGTGAGCCATGTACATTTTCCTGTATTAAAAGCCCAGCAAACTTTATCCTTACCTTCTATACCTTCATCTGCCTCCTTAAGTGAACCACCTAGCATATGCAATGTAATCCCCATCCAAGTATTGAGATATCTATTCCCTCACACTAAAGATTATCCATTGCTTTGAGGTTATGAAAACATTCATTGTACAAAAGTCAAGCATTTCCACCCTGAGAACTTTGAACCTCCTAACCATAAAAACATAGGAAAGCAAGGGCAGGGCCTACTGCATCTTTTTCTCCTCTATAATGACCATACAATAAACAAAACCCAATACTTAATTATCCCATGTTTTTGGCCAGTACCTGCCTAGACCACCTTTCCAGTTGCCTCTGACTTCATCAGTCTCTGAATCACTTGTGCATCTATGAGGTCAAAAACTTCAACAAGTTCCTTGCACCAAATCTTCTCTTTCCCCACTTGCAGAATATGAGCACTAATGAAAACTGACCTAATACCTGCCTCACTTGCTGGATCCCTAACACACAGGAATGCTTTCTGACCCAAATACTGACTTTCCACTTGATCCCTTGCACCTAAAGCCTTCATCCCAGACAACAATGAAAATCCCTGCGCACTATCATACAACCTGCAACTGTACCAAATCCTAAATCTTCCAGCAAATCAGTACCATCTTCATCAAACAGCACCACTGGACACCAGCCCCCAATAAACCCTGCAACATGCTTATGACACATATACTTAAATTGCACACCAATGTAAGCAAATCAGCATGGACAATGCAACAACCCTCTGCCCTTGAACTGTCGAAATATCATGCTCATTAACTGTCAGTGGCTGCTAAGCAATCAACTGTGATTCACTCACTCTCTCTTGAGATCCCCTAGTGCTTTTGCTCTACTTCCTGAGGACTCCTTAACTGATTGCTCCTCCTGACTGTATCTTTTCATTTTACTTCTTGTTAGCTCTGTCTGCAGTGCTTCCTGTGGTGTCTGACTTTCGGTCAGAACTCACTGAAACAATTCCCCAGCCTGTGATGCCATTTTCCATCAAGGCTTTCAGCTTGTGGATACTTAAACAAAAAGAAACATCAGTGAAATCATGTCACACTCCTAAACCAGCTCTGTCCTGAGAATTAACCCTATCAACAACCTCCTTACCCTTGACTAGCACCAGCCTTACTCCAAAATAGTTCTCTAACAAAATTTTATCCATCAACCCATGTCACTAACTGCAACACTAAGCTAAAGCTAGTTGTGGCACTCCCAGTAATAAATTACCAACACGCAACATACCAGTCATAATGGGCACCCAACCGCCACCCATTCCACTAGCTACAGCTTTTTCCTCCATCCACTCCATCAGCTTCTTACACATAAATCTGGCTACATTGAATAGCTTAATTGCTCCAGTTTACACCCTTGTAATACTTATAGGTTCATAGGTTGGTACTAGGCTATAGGCTCTAGGGCCTATACAAGCCTAGCCATAACAATTCCCTGGCTATTTCTTCCCACAGTATTTACTTCCCTGGACCCCTGTCTAGCAGGGCGACTGACATAATCCCCCGGGGAGAATTTCCTAGCTCCCATCCAATCATCAAGGTTCCTTTTGCAGAGGGCCAAAGAGGCGCTCTGCTTGACATGTATCTGCAGTCTATTCCAGAGTCTGGGGAGTCTCTGAGTCAGGAACCTATCCCTCCAGCATGTTTTGTTCATTGTGATGACAAGGTTTAGATCCCTGGAGCATGTGTCAATGAGGGATTGGGATTTCTTTAAGTGTAGCATGTCCAGCAGCTCTGGGTTTGGCATGGCCTTGTATGTTAAGCAGAGATTGCCTCTGAGTAGATGATATGCGACAGAGTATAGCTGGAGTTTTTTTAGAGGTCAGCATAGGGCATCTGCTTTAAGCCTGTGATTCTTTTAGTGAGGTATTTCTGCGGCCTTTCCAGTTGTTGCAGATGTCTAGAGAGATACATACCAAACAGGGCATTGTATTCTATAATGGGTCTAATGAGGGATGAGCACAGTGGGACAATGACCTCTTTTTTTCTGGAAGAAAAGCCTTTAGTTATAAGGTGTGCCACATAGAAGGATTTCCTGACTGTTGTGGCGATGTGGTTATCAAAGTTGAGACCACTGTCCACCTATGTCCCTAAGTCTCTTATCACATTTTCAGTGTTTAGTGTACTGCCACCTATGTGGTAATTCATGGGTACATGTTTTCTCCCAAAGGGGATAGCTATAAATTTCTTAGCATTGAGCTTGAGCCCATGTCTCTGGCACCAAGCATCTGTTTCTGTAAGGCCTTTTTGTAGAATAGCAACCAGAAAAATACTGAGCCAGCAACTTGTGAGACTGGAATCAAATAATATTTATTAAATTATTGCATTATCAAAACAAATAACCAAACCGGTTTTGGCTGGTAACCAACACAGCCTTCATCAGTGTGAAATCAGATCCATATCAATTTGTCTTATATACCTGCATAACAAGAAATTAAGATCCCCATTGGTTGCTCTAAAATTGCTCTTTTAGTCCAGGTGGGAACAACCCACCTAACCTGACAATCCATTTCATGTCTTTAGAGTCCAGAATGGAATGCCACCCTGTTTTGTTTGATTTGTTCCTTTTGACTATATTGATTATCATAAACATAAAACTGGCAGCTGTATGTGTTAGGCAATGCTTATATAATGCACTTCTAGATTTTTTGTTTTTAATATCACTCATATGCTCCAAGATCCTCAGCCTAAGCGGATGTGATGTTTGGCCAATATAAAAAGAGCCACAGCTACATGTGACTAAATATATTAGCCATTCACTACTGCAATTGGCAAAAATTTTACATCATAAACAATACCACAATTTGTCCTGGTAAACTGATTTGCTTTGAATATTTTATTGCAATGAGTGCAATGGCCACATGGAAAGCATCATATAAGTGCTTCACCAGACATAGTGATTTGCATCTCCTCATAGGGCGTTCTCACATGTGAATGTTTATAGTGACTAAAAAAGAGGCAAGGTTTTTAACTTTACGGAAAGAAAATGAACAGCTGTCTGGTAACATGTTTGCTAAATTCAGATCGTACTGTAAAATATTCCAATGCCTATGTACACTGGTTATGAGTGCATCAGAGTTCCTGCCATATGTGGTAACAAATCTAATAGGTTCTGAAGTCTGTTGTTCATGTTTTTTGTACACGAAAAGATCATCCCTCTTCAATGTGTTGGACCAATTACTGGCCTGCAGAACATGTCCCATATGATATCCCCTAGATTTAAATCTATATGTCAGATCCTGCCTATGTTCCTGAAAAGTGGATTCTTGGGAATCGATCCGTCTTATTCTGAAAAATTGAGATTTGGGGACATTTTTAGCTACGTGTGGAGGATGAAAGCTGGATGCATGGAGGATGGTGTTATATTGGGGGTACTTCCGGAACACCTTCATACTTAAAGTGTTATCAGGTAGTCTGGTAATGGTGACATCAAGAAACATGATGGTATCCACATCATAATTAACCGTGAAGTACAAACCCCATTTGTTCTCATTGAGTTAGTTAATAAACTCCATCAGATATTCCACATCCATCCTCCATACCATCCAGCAATCATCCAAATAGCGTCTCCAAATGTCTATTTCGTCCAGGTACATGTTATGGCTGTTATCATAAATAAGTTGTTCTTCAATGAAGGTCATAAATAAATCTGCATATATAGGGGCAAAAGATGCCCCCATAGCCGTGCCTTTAGTTTGCCAATAACATGTATCCTGGTAGAAAAGGACGTTATTGGTTAGGACATGCTCTGTCAGACCTATGAGGAATGTATTGAACCCTGGCTGGTATTTTTCGGATTTGTACAACCAATACTCAATGGCTTCCAGCCCAGCCCCATGAGGGATGTTGGCATATAAGACACTAACATCAAGTGTGCCCATGAGCCATTCAGGTTCAAGCGGAGTTTCTGAAATGATTTTAAGAAATTCTATAGTATCTTGTAAATGTGAGTGTACCCACTGTAATAGGGGCTTCAGATGTTTAGTAAGGAATATTGACAGTGGTTCTGTAATGTAGCCTCTACCTGACACAATTGATCTTCCAGGTGGATGAACAGGATCTTTGTGTATTTTTGGCAAAAAGTAAATATACTGCCTAGTAGGATCACAAATCATAAGTTGCTGCCTGACTCTATCAGAGATGATGCTTTCCTCCCTAGCTTGTAGCAGGAATTCATCTCTCTGCTTCTTAAATCTAAATGTGGAGTTGATAGGCATTTCCAAATAATAACGCCTATCTTGGAGTTGTCTTTTAGCCTCTGTATCATATTGTTGCCAGTTCATCACTACTACAGCCCCACTTTTATCCACAGATAAGATGACAATATCCTTGTTATTCTGTAATTCAACTAGTGCATCTCTTTCGATCTTTGAGAGATTATTTGGTTTGAAAGAAATCCCAGAACTATGATAATGTAGATCTTTAAGAACACTGTTCTGGAATTGGTGCACTATAGGATGCATAGGAGGCATATATCTAGATTTATGATATATAAATGTATCTCTATCACCAACATCATTAGTGTCACCAAATTGCAATTTGAGATTTAATGTTCTACAAAATTTCATTACATCTTGTGCTAAAATATCTTTGGTAACCAAAAAAACAGGAATAAAAGTCAGACCTTTATTCAAAATAGACATTTGTACTGTTGTCAGAGTAACATCTGAAATATTCAAAACATTTTCATTTATTTCTGTGCTACCAGTTTCAAAAGCCCTTCTATATTGCTGATTTTTCCAGTATTTCCTGCCTGCTTGCTTGTATTTTGGCCTAAAGGGACTGCAGTCTGTGTCCTTTTGGGGGGTTGGTGAATCTGATGTATGGTGTATGTCCGTTATCTGTATAAGAGGAAAGGTCATCTGTATATGATCTTGTCTCAGCTGGACGCTTCTTAAGAATGGACCTAGGTCTTTTGGGTTTGTGGGTTCTGGTTTGATGATGTTGGTGATAGAGATACATTAATATATCATAAATCTAGATACATGCCCCCTATGCATCCTATAGTGCACCAGTTCCAGAACAGTGTTCATAAAGATCCACATTATCATAGCTCTGGGATTTCTTTCAAACCAAACATTCTCTCAAAGATCGAAAGAGATGCACTAGTTGAATTACAGAATAACAAGGATATTGTCATCTTATCTGCGGATAAAGGTGGGGCTGTAGTAGTGATAAACTGGCAACAATATGATACAGAGGCTAAAAGATACCTCCAAAATAGGTGTTATTATTTGGAAATGCCTATCAACCCCACATTTAGATCTAAGAAGCAGATAGATGAATTCCTGTTACAAGCTAGGGAGGAAGGCATCGTCACTGATAGAGTCATTTAGCAACTTATGATTCGTGATCCTACTAGTCAGTATATTTACTTTTTGCCAAAAATACACAAAGATCCTGTTCATCCACCTGGAAGAACAACTGTGTCAGGTAGAGGCTACATTAGAGAACCACTGTCAATATTCCTTACTAAACATCTGAAGCCCCTATTACGGTGGGTGTGCTCACATTTACCAGATACCACGGAATTTCTTCAAATCATTTCAGAAACTCAGCTTGAACCTGAATGGCTCATGTGCACACTTGATGTTAGTAACTTATATACCAACATCTCTCATGGGGCTGGGCTGGAAGCCATTGAGTATTGGCTGTACAAATCCGAACGATACCAGCTATGGTTCAATACATTCCTGATAGGTCTGACAGAGCATGCCCTAACCAATAACGTCTTTTTCTACCAGGGTACATGTTATTGGCAAACGGCACAGCTATGAGGGCATCTTTTGCCCCTATATATGCAGATTTATTTATGACCTTCATTGAAGAACATCTTATTTATGATAACGGCTATAACATGTACCTGGACAAAATAGACATTTGGAGATGCTATTTGGATGATTGCTGGATGGTATGGAGGACAGATGTGGAATATCTGATGGAGTTTATTAACTACCTCAATGGGAACAAATGGAGTTTGTACTTCACGCTTAATTATGATGTGGATACCATCACGTTTCTTGATGTCACCATTACCAGACTACCTGATAACACTTTAAATACGAAGGTGTTCTGGAAGTACCCCCAATATAACACAATCCTCCATGCATCCAGCTTTCATCCTCCACCCATAGCTAAAAATATCCCCAAATCTCAATACATCAAAATGAAATGGCTCTGTTCCCAAGAATCCACTATTCAGGAACATAGGCAGGATCTGACATATAGATTTAAATCTAGAGGATATCATATGGGACATGTTCTGCAGGCCAGTAATTGGTCCAACACATTGAAGAGGGATGATCATTTGGTGTACAAAAAACATGAACAACAGACTTCAGAACCTATTAGATTTGTTATCACATATGGCAGGAACTCTGATACACTCATCACCAGTGTACATACGCATTGGAATATTTTACAGTGTGATCTGAATTTAGCAAACATGTTACCAGACAGGTGTTCATTTTCTTTCTGTAAAAGTAAAAACCTTGCCTCTTTTTTTAGTCGCTATAAACATTCACATGTGTGAACACCCTATTAGGAGATACACACCACTATTTCTGGTGAAGCACTTACAGGATGCTTTCCATGTGGCCATTGCACTCATTGCAATAAAATATTCAAATCAAAACAGTTTACCAGTAAAAATTGTGGTATTGTTTATGATGTCAAATTTTTGCCAATTGTAGTAGTGAATAACTAATATATTTAGTCACATGTAGCTGTGGCTCTTTTTATATTGGCCAAACATCACGTCTGCTTAGGCTGAGGATCTCGAAGCATATGAGTGATATTAAAAACAAGAAATCTAGAAGTGCATTATATAAGCATTGCCTAACACATACAGCTGCCAGTTTTATGTTTATGATAGTCAATATAGTCAAAAGGAACAAATCAAACAAAACAGGGTGGCATTGCATTCTGGACTCTAAAGAGAAGAAATGGATTGTCAAGTTAAGTGGGTTGTTCTCAACTGGACTAAATGAGCAATTTTAGAGCAACCAATGGGGATCTTAATTTCTTGGTATGCAGGTATATAAGACAAATTGATATGGATCTGATTTCACACTGATGAAGGCTGTGTTGGTTACCAGCCAAAACCGGTTTGGTTATTTGTTTTGATAATGCAATAATTTAATAAATATTATTTGATTCCAGTCTCACAGTTTGCTGGCTCAGTATTTTTCTGGTTGTAATTCATGCTGATGTAACCGTGCAATTGCTTTCCGCGCAGGAAGATCCCTTTTTGATTTTACCCTTTTGTAGAATATCCACATCATTTGGGGATTCAGCAATGGCTCCCAGTTTGCAGTCATTTGCGAACTTTGTTTGCCAGAGTCCCTTGGTGTTGGCCTGTACTTCAGAGAAGTAGATATCAAACAAGAGTGGTCCCAGGACTGAACCGAGGTTTTCCACTTGTCACTTGTCTGGAGCTGGATTTGGAGTTGGCTACTTTCACAGTGTGGGTTCTGTCAGTGGGCCAGTTGGCAACCCATCAAGTGATGTAGGGATTAATGCCCAGCTTAGTAAGTTTATCTATGATTCCCGAGTGGGCAATGGTGTCGACGGCCTTGGTGAGGTCCAGATAGGCTGTGTGGACCACCTTACCCTTGTCCACAGCTCTGGAGCCTGATTCAAAGAAGTCAATCAGGTTCAGGAGACAAGGTCAGCCCTTTACAAACCCAAACTGCATGGGGTTCAGTGTTTGAAGGTTGCCAATGTCTTTGTTTATAAGTTCCATGATAATATGTTCCATGGTCTTGCAGATCAGGCTCATCAGACTGATGGGGCAATAGTTCCAGGGATCTAAGGTGGATCCCCCCTTGTGGAGTAGGATAACTGTAGCTGTGCATCACTCATGAAGCCTGAGGTGAGGCTATAATTAAACATGACACTTAGGTGAGGTGCCACTTCATTTTGTAGTTCATGTAGTACACGGCCTGTGATGCTATCTGGTCCCATGGATGCTGTATTCTTAGCTTTGGAGGGTATGATTTTTAACTGTGTGGCCGTTATTACTGGAATCTGGCAATCTTTCAGTATTGAGAAGGGTCCTTTAGGGGTTGAGGGGGGGTGATGTTTGCACTGAATCGATCTACCAGGATATTGGCAATATCCTTGGGATCAGTATATTTAATGCCATTCTGTTGTTGCTCAGAGCAGATCTCAGCATTGCCATTTAGATTCTTGACATAGCTATAGAATGTCTTGTGGTTGTCTTTGGAATGTTTGGCAATTTTATTTCCTTAACTAGCTTTGGAGGATTTTATGAGGGATCTCAGCTTCTTACTGAGGCTGGTAAGGGAGTTTTTTGCATTCTGGGATTTTCCTCTTTTCTGCAACAGTTTCTTCCTTTTGTTATAAAGTTTGTTTATGACAAGGGACTACCAGATTTGCTTCCTTTTTTGGAGGAGAGTGTCTCGGTTCTATTGGGGATGGCATGATTCATGCACAAGCAGATGTGCTCATACAGTACCTCAGTGTAGGATTCTGCAGTTGAACTTTCAGTTCCCATCTTCATGGGTGTCATGCAGTTTGTTACTTCTGACTTGAATAGCATGAAGTTGGCTTTGGAGAAGTTTTTTACAGAGGTTTCATTACTGGGGGGTGGGGGTGGGATGTGGATGTCAAGGGTGATTAGCTTATGGTCAGACCTGACCAATGAGGGGGTGACCATAGTTGTTGAGCATCGATTTCCCATGTAGGTAATGACCAGGTCTAGGATATTGGAGCTTCTAGTGGGACTAAGGATTAGTTGATCCAGGGCGTTGTAATTTTTGAATTCAAGAACTGTTGGGCAAAGGTGTTGGTACACATGTAGTTTTCCCAGTTAATGGCAGGGTAGTTGAAATCACCCAGTATTTTCCAGTATGTTTAGAAAGGTGTAGTGAGAATCTTGGGGCATGGCGGGGGATCTGTAGGAAGCTACAATTTGGATTGCAGTCTTACCTAGTGTTAGTTGCACCTGGAGAATTTCAGATGCATTGTGTTGGGCAACTAGCCTGGTGTTGTGAATATCCTTGGTGAATATGGACACTCCTCCACCTTTAGTGTTTCGGTCCTGGTTTGGTGGTCGAAAAGTGTGGTAAGAGTTGAAGCCTGGAATTGCAGGGGTGCTCTATGAAGCCTTGAACCAGGTCTCAGTTACTGCACAGATATCAATGTTCTCCATTTTAGGAGTGCCTCAAGAGAGTGTATTTTTAGGTTTAGACTTCTAGCACTGAGTAGCATTAGCTTCAGATTTTGCATGCTTATACCTGTTACAGTGATGGTTTTGTCCTTTGAACTTTGCCTAAAAAAGGCACTATAGGGGTGGCAAGAGCCTTAGCCAGTAACTTGAATCGCAGGGGCGACAGGTACAGACTATATCTGGCAAAGCATCATGGTCTGTCGATCATGTCGTCCCAGGCAAACAGATACTAGATCCCCTTTGAATGACACCAGAAGCTTAGCCAATTGTTGAAGTCAATCATTTAGTCCTTATAGTGTGGTATCATTCTGGGTGAAGTCAGGATGCTACTCAAAGCTAGCGTCATACCTGCCTGGGCCACATGATCTGGGAGCTCTTCCATGTCTCTTTTCATGTAGTCCAGTGAGGTACTTCTCAAGTCATTCACTCCAACATGGACAATGACAGAGTCATATTTGTACTTGTTGTGGAGTGACTTGAATACATGTGTTATGTGGCGAATCCTGGCACTTGACAGGCAGCTGACTGTAATTTTCTCCTTGTTTATGCTGGTGAGTGGGACATCAGTGTGCCTGACTATAGAGTCACCTATGACTAAAGTGTTGGGCACCTTGTCTTGCCTTAGGGGCTGTTGTTGGGTGGCATGCATGTTGTGAGCTATGTGACACTTTGGTTGTGTTTGGTGTTTGTTTGCATTTCAGCTTCAAAGGTCTTTGTTGCTTGGGCAGGTTACTGTTAACGGCCTCCACATATGTGGGTTTAGTGTTGCAATGTTTAGGTGTTGGTGGTGTGGGTTTAGAAGGGCTATGAGTTGCTTGAGGTGTAGTGCGGGAGTTAACATTCTTCTCTTGACTGTCTAGCACAATCTTGGGTGGAGAGAGCTTTGCTTCCAGTTTGGCTATGTAAGTACATCTCTTGCAGGTTGTAGTGTTGGCTGGTGGGAGAAGAGGGTTGTCTGTGTACATGAGGCAATTACTGCATTACCCCAGTATGCCCAGATTCACCAGGTGGACAGGAGAAATCACCAGAAGCTGACCCTTGGACATGGCTGGTTTGGTGCTTTTTTTATGTAAAGTACAAGAGTGTTTTCCCTTACCTTAGCAAGGTACTTTGCAATTATAGGCTTAGTGCCTACGATTACTTTCTCCTTATTAACAAGGAGAATTGGGTGTTTGTATCAGTTTAAGTCTTCCTAGTGCTTTCCAGCATGTTTTAAAGCAAGTGCTAGTCACAGAGATGCTTAAAGGTAAGATGAAAAAAATGGTTTATCCTAAACACTGCAGTGAGCACTTGAAGAGTTAGATGTGAAAGTAGGTAACTTATGTTTTACCTGTCTAAAACATTAAGTTTTACTGGAGAGTCACTATTTTTAAAATAGCAAGATAGATTAAAAGGGGGTGGTCACTTTTGTATTCTGGTACTATGGAATATAGTAGGATGATCAATAAATTTAAATAGTTGAAAAGGAGTGATTTCACAAAATGATCATTTTGTTCTTACACAAGCTAGTAAAAACAGAGTGGAAATGAGACATATGGTCAAATTAACATAAGGGAAAGGCAACTAGAAAGACAGTTGCGTTGAAGAACACTACAGAAACCGAGTGGGAGAGTGGGGAAAAATGTTTTGCCTGACTCACAAGAGACAGAGCTGTGGTCTCTTTACAAGTTTTAATATGCAGTTAAAAGCAGAATACAAGTAAAACACAAGGTAAATAAAACAAATCACAGTATTCAGAAAAGAAAAAGGCAATAAAGTAATACAACAAATAAAAAGCAAACTAACCTTTCCCTCACAGCAAAGTGTAGCAGAGTCTGGGTGAGTCTTATTTATTTATTTGAAGGTTTTTTTTGTAATTATAGCTGTTGGCCTATTCCTCATAAAAGCCATTAGTTCTGACCATTTACTAAAAATTTACATGCTCCAGGATTCAGGTAACTCAGAATTCTATGCAGGAACAGTGTAGATATTCCTGCATGGAATATGGCTGCCGATCGATCCAGCAAACAGCTGATCTGAAGTGCACGAGTGTGCCTACACTGTTCCTGCCAGACATGACTGCAGAATGCTAATTACCTCATTTGCTGATGAAAATTATGCAAATGAGGTGAATTAGCGGTTCACCACGCAGGCAGGTATCTGTGCAGGAGCAGTGTTATTTGCAGAAATGTATTCGGCTAGTAGCTGAATACATTTCTACAAATAATAAAATGGAGGCATGGCAGCTAAAATAAAAACATGTATTACAAAGTGTAGGCATGCTAATGGCCAAATATATGGCCATTGGCATGGAAAAGGAAAACTGCTTAATTTTTGTAAAAATAAAATTTTTTTTTTGGCTGATCTCGGCTGAGTAAGCATAGGGGAGTGGCGCGCCAACGGGATCATGTTGAAAAAAAAAAAAAACGTGAAAAGGCAATTTTAAGGGAAATCTGCATTTTGCCATTATAGTCTATGGCATGCAGAATCAAAACAATGGCAGGGAACACTGGTTACTAAGGGGAAAGTCTCTTGTGTAGTGCAGTAACTAGGGATTAAGGCAGTGGGGTATGTAAATGAGGGGAAGTGTACTGAATCACAAAAATATTCTAAGTGGCAAACTGCACCTAACTGTGTAGGTGCTATAACACAATTGTGTAGGCATGAGGAGCAGCTAACATGAAAAGGGGGCATGTCATGCTTGCTGTAAGCACATTGGAGCTCCATGGCCCATGTCTTCACTCAGCTAAGCACAGCTAAGTGAAGGGTGTGTGTGTTTCAGACAGCTTAGCTGTGCTTAGCTGAGTGAAGAAACAGTAAGCGTTTTCACGTCCAGGGGAGGGCCTTTACTTCTCAGCGTTGTTTACACTATCTAAATGGGTTTACGCAGCATGCCTTGTGGCTTGAACAGGACGGAATAGGAAAATAAAAAAAGGAAATAGCAGAAGAAAGGAAATGCAGTACAGATCAGTAATATTGGACTCTGCAACTCACAATGGGCCATTGAAAACACTCAATAATACAGCTGGCAAGTGGCTGCATAGCTGTAAATGGGAGGAGATGGAACTAATAAAATGAAAAAAAAGGGCAACAGCAGAATAAAGGCAATCATGTACAAATTACCGCTAATGCCTCTAACACTCACAGTGGAAAATTCAAAGCCATTAGTAATATAGCTGGTAGCTGGAATGTATCATACTCAGCCAATCACACAGGCAGCAGTTGTAGCACACCACTATAATGTATGCAAACACTCCTCAGTCTGGAGTTTCCCATAAACTCTGCACCTTTGGAGTAAACCTGGAAATTTTAACTGACAAAATCCTAGGGGCTGCTATCGCTTTGATACATCAGTATATGCTGGAGGCTGATGGTGGTGAGGAGGATAATGCTGACAACCGCCCCAGACTCGGGAGGAAGAGAAGAGTGTTCAGACCCAGGGTAACCTACCAGGGACTACATGACCTGGAGATAGTAGAGCACTACAGGGTGGACAGGGACATACTAAAGCAAATTGTGGAACTGTGCTGGCCTTGCCTCATACCCAGAACGAACAGAGGGGAACCCATCACAGTGGATACTAAGGTATGTGTAGCCTTAAGAATACTAGCTACAGGTACTTTCCAAAGACCTACTGGGAACATCATGGTGGTGTCACAGCCATCTGCATCCAGAGTACTCTACCAGTTCCTGGATGCCATGCTACCACATGCCGGTGAGCACATATACTTCCCTCACACCTATGAGAAGTGGAAAAGCAGTATGCATCTCTTCCACTGTGTAGCTGGGCCGGAGGTATTGGGTGCGATAGACTGGATGCACATCCACATTAAAGGACCACCCGGTGAGGAGGGTAGGGTCTACATAAACTGCAAGGGCTTCCCCTCTATCAACTGCCAGGTTGTGTGCAATGACCAGGGCATTATCATGAATGTATGTGCTGGCAGCCCTGGAAGCTATCAGGACTCCCACATCTAGCATTCCTCACAGCTGTATCAGGGGTTTGCCAGAGGGACATCCCGTATGGCCATTTTGTCGGGATGCTGGCTATGCACTGGAACCGTGGATGATTACACCCATTAGAAATGCACACACACGCATTCAAGAATGCCATAATGAGGCACACGCGCAAACCAGGATCATTATAGAGGGTGTGTTTGGGATTCTCAAGTCACGGTTCCACTGCCTGGACATATCTGGTGGAGCCTTTCAGTACTCTCCAGTCACATGCACACATGTTCATAGTATGTGTCATGCTACACAATATGATCCTGCAGAAACAGCTGCAGCAGGAACAGTATGGGGAAGGGCCACACAGCCCCGCACCATTGCCAAGGTCCCCGCAGGCACAGAGTGACTCAGACAAGGAACTCCCTGAGCCAGCCCCTGTAGGCAGATGGAGACATGTCCAGTATGGCCTGGCCTTGGCAAAGAGACAATGCATAGCACACACACTGACACTGTAGGCACCTAGGGACTGGCACCTCTCTCTACTTGCACACACAGTAAAAAGGGTTGACACAAACATCACACTACCTGTAATTACCACGTATAGGCAGTGTACTATGTGCATCCAACATAAGCAGTCCTCAAGCACCATCCACACAACTGCCACAGGCACAAGGAGGTAAGTCAGTTGTCTTAACAATAAATTAATGTATCAGTATGTTCTGGTAGCATATGTATGGTATTGTTGCATGCATGCAAAGGAATGGGGTGGACTACTGGGATAGCAGCAGACAACTGACAGCTATGTGGGACACCAGGAAATGTCTGCCCAGTACTGGCCTCCCAACACTATGCAGTAGTACCCAAAGTGGCAAACCCCACTGCAGTATATGTGAGGGGCCAACTAACTGGGGAGTCATAGGTCAAAGCCATGGATGTCAGTGTCGTGTCCCATACCCACCCCTTCAACCCACACATCAAGTCAGCTGTAGAAAGTAGAGAGAAATGTCTGGCAAAAGCCCACAAGTGGTGGCAGTGTTAACTCACCCACCTACAGACTCACACAGTGATAGCACAGCAGGTCTCGCAGCTGCAGTAAGGCTCTGAACGGTAAGAGGTCTGACACTCAAATGTATGCCATTACAATCTCACCTGTGGTCTTTATTGATATGCCTGCAGTCCCCAAGAGTGGGCACAATAGTATGGTAAATGGAACCAAAATATAAAGCAAATAGCTCATTCTCTGCAAATGTCTACAGTTGACAGGTGTGCCTGCCCCCCCCCCCAATATACCCACCGAAATGCAGTAACATGTATGGTTGCAGGGAAATAGCAGCATAACACACATTGGCAGGGCTGTCCCAATGCACATGAAAACGTTGTATGTCTACAATATGCAGAGGTCAATGAGCTATGTCTATGTGTGGACAATACTGTCAGGACCTGGTGAGCACATTCTCCTGGCTGTCATCTTGTAGTGCCCTAGGTATAGGCTGTCTTTCACAGTGCCATGTGCAGATAACTGCAGTGCCAACTATTATGCATGTCAGCGACATCTAACACTAACATACCTGGAAGTTACAGTGCTATGTGGAATATACTACACATATAATGGACTTCTTGAAGGCTGTGTAGCCGAGGTGCTAGGACATTTGTGAATTATCATACTTCTTGGTACTGTTGCCAGCGGTCATTGTCAATATGCTTTTTTTTTTTATGTTTGCTTTTGTATATAATGGACATGTCTGCACAGTAGAATGCACTCTGTACACACACCCATAACTCCCAACCTCTGACAACAAGACGTCTGGAAAAGGGCAGAAATAAAAATGGAACAAAGGCCCAATGATTGGCATGTGTTGTAAATATTACCCTTACATACTGAGAAAGTTGGTAGGGTGAGGGGTTTACAGTAGCGGGAATTGTTTGAAAGTTATGTAGTCTGAAACAGTAATGTCTTGGCATTATTTTGTAACATCACTCCTAAATTATATGCAAATAACTTGCCATAAAAAACACAAGTTTACGCAGACTGGACAAAACCTCCAGCCAAAAACCTGGACAATCTGCCAAAAAATATACAGTTGAGTGGTATGGCCACACCAGGATATCACTTCTCAGGTTACACAGATACCACACAAGCAGAACATCCCCAGCCAGTATATCACCAAGTTGCTGGACTGTTTATACAGCATCA